>NC_053028.1:311127245-311262155 GCF_003073215.2 Triticum urartu | reverse complement strand
TGTCAAGGGGTTCCCATTATAACCCAACCGCGTAAGGAACGCAAAATCCGGGAACATAACACCGATATGACGGAAACTAGGGCGGCAAGAGTGGAACAAAACACCAGGCATAAGGCCGAGCCTTCCACCCTTTACCAAGTATATAGATGCATTAATTAGATAAGAGATATTGTGATATCCCAACAAGTAAACATGTTCCAACAAGGAACAACATCTCCATGTTCCAACAAGGAACAAACTTCAATCTTCACCTACAACTAACAACGCTATAAGAGGGGCTGAGCAAAGCGGTAACATAGCCAAACAATGGTTTGCTAGGACAAGGTGGGTTAGAGGCTTGGCTTAACAATATGGGAGGCATGATAAGCAAGTGGTAGGTATCGCAGCATAGGCATAGCAAAAGAGCGAGCAACTAAGCAAGCAAAGATAGAAGTGATTTCGAGGGTATGGTCATCTTGCCTGAAATCCCGCAAGGAAGAAGAACGAGTCCATGAAGAAGACAAACGGACGTAGTCGAACGAATCCTCACAAACGCAACGTTATCGGAACCAACCCAAAGAAGCAACACCGGAAAGAAGCAAACAACATAGTAAACAATCATCACATAAGCATGGCACGATGCGCAAACAAGTATGATGCATGTCCGGTTTAATGGGGCATGGCATGGCAAAATGCACAAACAACCCTACAAATTAAGTGGAGCTCAACATGCAACCCCGTTGCATATTGACGAAACACCACGTTCAAGTTATTTAGTTCGATCTCATTTATGTACCCAACAATATTAAATGTTGTTAACCATGGCAAGAGGGTGAAGCAAAAGTAAACTAAACCTTTAGGCATGTTTAAATGAGGCCGGAAATAACAAACAACAATTCCGGTAAAACCCCATATGCATATTATAAGGTTTGGTACTGTTCTGCCCTAAACACAATTTTAGAGTTATTAAACATGCAAGATGAGGCCACCATGCTAAACTAGGCATTTTTCTACCCCAATTACATATAAAGTTTGTTAAATTTGGAGCTACGGTTAAATAAACATTTTATCAAGTTATTTGAGCAAATTTAAACAAACAACATTTTAAGCATTTTAACATGGCAAGAAAGTGGCATATTATTAATCTACACATAATTTTAAGCAAGTTTCATATATAGATCTTTTTAATCCGATGCACAGTTTGTGAGTTATTAAATGCATGAAGATGAAGGTCTTTTCTGCAATTCTGCCTTTACTGGATAAAAGAGAAAATCACAGCAGCAGGAAAAAAACAATTCTAGGCCAAGTCTTGTTGGCCCAACAGGAACAGGGGAGAGGCTGGGCGTGTCCTCACCCATGGGCCTTGGCCCGGCCGGTGCTGGGCTGGCCTACTGGCGCAGGACGCGGGCTGCTGGGCTGGAGGCGATCGAGGCCTGGTCCGCGTGGGCACGGTCAACGTACGCGGGCAAGCACCCGTTCGTCTCTAACGAGAGGAAATCAGGCACAGCGGGACTTGCAGCGCCGATGGACCTCCGGGAAGAAGATGGCGGCGACTAGGCGGAGCTGTGGGCGAGGAGCGGCAGCGCGGTGGCGGGATCCGGCCAGGAAGGGCCTGGAGACGGCGGATCCAGTGGAACTGGAGGCGGCGCGATGAACTGAGGAGGCAACGGCCTCGGCTACAGGGCGGTGAGGACGACGCAGAGGCGAGGAGGAGGTCCTGCGGGGCCCGAGGGCACAGTGCGTCGAGGTGGCCGGATCCGGTCGCGGGAGATCGCCGGGATCCCGTTCCCTGCCGGATCGAAGCGGAGGCGAGCCGGTGGACAGGGTGCTCCATGGCGCGGGGCCCTTGGTCCAAAACAGAGTGAGGGAGACAGAGGTGAGACGAGGTAGTAGCACGGGAGAAAAGAAGAAGGCAAGGGCGACGTTGCTGCTAGTTTGGTTGCCGGCGGTGGTGCCGGTCGCCGGACGACGAGGCGTGGTGGAGTCACACAGGGAGGCTCGGGGCTCCGAGGATACCAGCGCGAGAGGAGCTTGGGGAAAGAACAGCGAAGGGGCTCGGGGCTCGGGCGACCCAATTCGTCAAGTGCGCAAAAAGAGGGAGACTGTCGGGAAGGATTTGGATCGTGGTTGCGGGCTCCGGTTGGTGGTGCTGAAAACGAGGGAGGGAGAGGATGGCTGCGGGTTGGATCCCGGTGAAGATTTGGTGGAGTGTGGCGGCGGCTGAGGGAGGAAAAATGATCTAGTTTTTTAGGGTTTGGCCTGACATATAAATAGCAAAAGGATTTTTGGGTAGGGGCTAATCCGTCCCTCCGATCGTAATCAGACGGTCGGAAAAAATAGGCTAGGGAGCCCAAATAAGAAAACGGAGACGTTTTGTAGATGTTTGGGGATGATCCGGACACGACGATGACGACTGCTCGGGTCGGGTCCGGGACAATTTTCGGACACGCGCGCAAGGAGGGCCGCGGGCTGACGAGAGAGGTTAGGTTGGGCCTGGCGGTAGGTAGTGGGCTGTGTAGACGGTCTCGAGCTGAGAGAAGAGAAGAGAGGGAGGCCCAGCGACTGTTTCCGGAGACCGAAAATGTCTGACATGTGACCGGCTATACTGCCGCTATAGTTATCCGTTGGGGCGTCAAACGGACTCCGAATGTGATGAAACTTGGCAGGCGGTCTACTGACAACATAACAACAACGCACGCCAACTTTCAACCCATTCCAAGAACATTTTCCGACCACTTCTAAAATAATATCTCGGACGTGCCGCGGGCGCGTGCAAGTGTGTCTGGGCTCAGAACGGACAACGGACGGAACTGGGGGAACCCGGACGGATGCAAGTTTGAAAACAGATGATGCAATGCACATGATGACATGATGAAATGCAACACGCAAGCACATGACATGGCAACGTCGGCGAATAACAGGAAGACACCTGGCACATCGGTCTCTGGGCGTCACACCAGTCAATGATATGGCCCGGGTTTTTCAAGTCCATATGATGCACTTCATCCCTTGTTCCGCACAATGCAATTTTCCTTGCAAGAGCACGTCTATGAAATTTCTCGTTCTTCTTGAGCTTGCTTATCTTTTTATCTTTAGCTTCATACACCTTCTCGTTGTTGTCGCACTTGTACACATAGTACTTTGAAAGGTCTCTACAAGCCGCATTCAATGCTTCGACAGCTTCGACCCATGGCTTCATCCTTTCCTCAATGACTTTGCATGACGCTTCACCGCTGCCTCAGCAGAAGTCTCAAAGAAGATGATCGGTCCCATTCTACAAGCCGAGGGGTAACTATAACGGTCATCAAAGGCAAAACCTTAACCCTAACCCTAACCATTTCTTAGCAAACCCAAAAAATTATATCATTGGATTCGTATTTAAACATAGTTTTTGATGATATAATTTTTGATGACATGCAATAAATATTGTGTTAGTTAAAATCTTTGGTCAAAATTTGGCATGAAATACAATAGGGACCAATAAACCAAGACGGAGGTAGTAGCAGCCGACGAGTGGGACCAGGAGCACCGGCGGCCCACCCGGTCCGGGTTAGTTCCATTCAAATCATGCAAATTAGAGTCCAAAACAAGGGCAAACGAGTTTGGAAAAGTAGATACGATGGAGACATATCAACTCCCCCAAGCTTAACCCATTGCTTGTCCTCAAGCAATTCAGTTGATAAACTGAAAGTGACAAAGAAAAACTTTTACAAACTATTTTTATTCTTGTTGTTGCAAATATGTCTAGCCAATGTTTAGGTTTTCAGCAAAGAATATGAACTAACCATATTCACAATAACATTTAAGTCCCACATTTACCCATATCAATGTCATAACAAACTAGCGAGTAATAATAAGATATCTCGGATGACAACACTTTTTCAAAACAATCATAATATAATATGATAAAATGTTATCTCGCTAGCCCTTTCTGAGACCGCAAAACGTAAACGCAGAGCACCCCTGAAGATCAAGGACTGACTGGACATTGTAATTCATAGCAAAAGAGATCCAATCACAGTCATACTGAACATTAATTAAAAGCAAAGCATATGACAGTAGTGCTCTCCAGCTAGTGCTTTTAATAAGAGAATGATGACTCAACAATAAAAGTAAATAGATTGGCCCTTCGCAAAGGGAAGTAGGGATTTGTAGAGGTGCCAGAGCTTGGAGCTTTTAAAACAGAGATGAATATAATTTTGAGAGGCATGCTTTCATTGTCAACATAACAACCAAGAGATCTCACTATCTTCCATGCTAGACACATTATAGCCGGTTCCCAAACAGAATGACAAGGTTTTACTCCCCCTCCACCAACAAACACACTCCACAGCTAGCCGAATCCACGGGTACCATCCATACCAACAACAGTCCTTGGGGAGTTTTGTTTCATTATTAAATTTTCATTTGATTTTGGTCGTGGAACTGAGTATCCCGATTACCAGCCACTTTCTTGTGAATGACAAGTGAATAAACACTCATAATGAGAATAACCCACCTAGCATGGAAGATACTAACAGCCCCCAGACGCTACATGAGCGATTCAGGCATACAAAACATATTATTATTTAAAGGTTTAGAGTTTGGCACATGCAAATTTACTTGAAACGACAGGTAAATACCGCATATAGGTCGGTATGGTGGACTCATATGGAACAAGTTTGGGTTTAAAGAAGTGTATGCACAAACAGTATTCCCGCTTAGTACAACTGAAGGCTAGCAAAAATATTGAGGTGCTACCAACTAGAGAGCGACAACGGTCATAAACATGCATTGAGGTTAACCGACATTGAATGCAAACATGAGTAGGATATAAATCACCATGAACATAAACATCGTGGAGGCTATGTTGTCTTCCATTCAACTACATGTGTGAACATGTGCCAAGTCAAGCCACTTTAATCATTCAGAAGAGGATACCATCCTATCATACTACATCATAACCATTTTAAATGCATGTTGGCACACAAGATAAACCATAATCCACTCCGAGATAATTAAGCATGGCATGAATAAATATAATCTCTAATTGTCATTGCAAACATGTTTCATTCATAATAGGTTGAATCAAGAACGATGAGCTAATCATATTTACAAAAAGAAAATAGGTCAAATTCATACCGGCTTTTCCTCATCTCAATCATTTCATCAAATATCGTCATTGTTGCCTTTCACTTGCATGGCCGAACGATGTGAATAATAATAAGAGTGCATGTTCATTGGACTAAGCTGGAATCTGCAAACATTTATTCAAAGGAGAAGACAAGGTAATATGGGCTCTTTGTTAGATCAACAGTAATGCATATGAAGCCACTCAACATTTTCATCGTGGTCTTCTCCTTAAGACACAAAGAAAAGAAAAGAATTTCAAAGAAACACACTGAAATATTTTTGGAGTTCTTGTTTTCCTTAAGAAAATAGAACGAGAACGAGAAAAACTATTTACACGGGAAAGCTCCCAACAAGCAAAAGAAGAACGGGAAATCTTTTTGGGTTTTCTTTTAATACTACAACTAATTAAACTAGAAATAAAACTAAAAAGAATCAAGAAATATTTTTGGATTTTATCAAAGTTTTTCAAACACACAAGAAGAAAGCAAGAAAAATAAACTAACATGGATTATACAATGAAAACGGATGAACACCGACAACTAGAACGAATGTGAACATGAATGTAATGTCGGTGAGAAATATGTATTCCCCCAAGCTTAGGTTTTTGGCCTACATTGGTCTATAGCCACGGCTCAAAGTAACCCTCTCCTGGATAGTACGGAGGGTCCTGAGGGTTCCACTAGTTGGCGAGCTCCTGTGGCTCCCACTAGTAAATAAGCTCCTGATATAGCTCAGGTGCCGGTGCTGGCTCAGGTACTGGGGGTTGCGTCAGTGCCGAGTATGCGTAGATGCCCTCGGGCATAATAATGTACCTGTCTGAATGAATATCTAACAAAGAAGGTGCAGGCAAGGTAATAATCTCACAAGTGCCCTGACTGAATACCAAGTTATAGTGCAGTCGTTGGCTCTTATCCTCATTGTTAATAAAGTGATGTGCTACCATACTGGCATAGTCCAAATATTTAGTGGGTAGCAT
Source organism: Triticum urartu (assembly GCF_003073215.2). Classification (NCBI taxonomy): domain Eukaryota; kingdom Viridiplantae; phylum Streptophyta; class Magnoliopsida; order Poales; family Poaceae; genus Triticum; species Triticum urartu. The sequence goes on along the minus strand of NC_053028.1, from coordinate 311,256,088 downwards.
CATCTCCTCCTTCTCGTCATGCCTAATAGGGATCTCAAAATGTTTAGCAAGGCGGGAGGCATAGACACCGCCAAACATATCACCCTTCGTCCGGTTTGTGTGTAACCGACGAGCAACCATAGCGCCCAAACTAGAAGTTCTGTCAGCATATAAAGCATGGCGCAAAATAGCAAGGTCAAGTGAACTGAGAGTTCCACTCTCTCCACGACCAATAAGACATCTCCCGGCAATTAATGCATAGTAACATAAAATAGGAAAAATGTAAACTAGCCACTCTTGCTTCCGACACTCCTCTCTCTTCCACCACGGTGGTTTAAGAAATAAAATCATCCATGTACTTAGGACGTGGCTCACTAATGCTACCCTCATAAGGTATTTTGCAAACATCACAAAAATCATATAATGTCATCTCCTTAGGCTCATCATACAAATGGAATTCTATCGTGGGTGGTGTCTTCTTAGGATAAAAATGAAAGTTTTGCACAAAGGTATTAGTGAGTAGGAGGTATTGGTCGCACTTATCTTGGAGGAAGAGGGTGATGTCGGCATTATCCGCCAAAAAATAGAAATCCTCATAAATTCCCGCCTCCTTCAAGAATATATCGCTTGGCCACTCACACGACCGAACCTCCGCCGCACGCGGAAGATTGTACTTGGGCTTCTTCTTCGGAGTTTCCTCCGAATCACGACTTGACGAGCCCCTTAACCACCTCCTCATGGTTCTATATTTTTTTGAAATTTTAGTGATTCAAAATAAAAGTGAACCAAACTCAATAAAAATGATAGTAACTACTCCCATAAGTGCCTAGAGGTTATATCATGCAACAAAACTACTTTGGACCATATAAATTTGACATGCAAGCTCAAGAACATGGTGACCACACCAGCAAAAATTTGCAATATATAAAGCACTAGAACAAAAACTAATTGGACCATTGGAGGAGTCACATACCGAAGAACAATCCCGAAAAATAGTTTCGGAAGCGGAGCTCCGAGCAAGGAGATCAAAAATGGCAGCAAGATGAGCAAGAAAACAAGTTTGAGCAATGGTGTGATTTTTTCTAGAGGAAGACGAAGTGGATGGGTGGCTGGAATAAGTGAGGGGGCCTATGTGGGCTCCACAAGCCACCTAGGCCCACCAAGGGGGTGGGCGCGCCCTGTGGGCTTGTGGCTCATGGGTGCACCCCCCCTGAGGTGTGTTCAGTGCCAAAAATTCTTAAATATTCTAGAAAAACATCATATAAAATTTTCACGACATTTGGAGAACTTTTATTTTGTGGTCATTTTTTATTGTACGGATAATTCAGAAAACAGTAAAATAATAGTATTTCTACTTTATTAAATCTAAATAATAGAAAGTAAAAGGTGGGTACAGAAGGTTGTGTTTACTAAATTCACCCGTCAAAAGGAATCCATTAATAAGGTTGATCAAGTCTTATTAACAAACTTCTTCTGAATGACATGAAACCGGAGAATCTTTGTATAGCACTAGGTTACCACAACGGGGATCTGCATGTCCCCAACAATAAGAATTTCATATTTCTTCTTGACAGTAGGAATAGGGAATTCAAACCTCCAATAGTAATTGTTGAAAATTTTCCAATAGTATTGATATTGTTCACTCAAGGTTGTTTCTTTGGAAAGTGTAACTTATGCTCATTACCATTAGCATGAAAAGTGGCATTGCCTTTGTTGCAATCAATAACAACCCCTGCAGTATTCAAAAGGGGTCTACCAAGGATGATTGAGATACTGTCATCCTCGGGTATATCAAGAATAACAAAGTCTGTTAAGATAGTAACATTTGCAACTACGACGGGTACATGCTCACAAATACCGACGGGTATAGCGGTTGATTTATCAGCCATTTGCAAAGAGATTTCAGTTGGTGTCAACTTATTCAAATCAAGTCTACGATATAAAGAGAAAGGCATGACACTAACACCGGCTCCAAAATCACATAAAGCAGTTTTAACATAGTTTCTTTTAATGGAGCATGGTATAGTTGGTATTCCTGGATCTCCTAGTTTCTTTGGTAATCCACCCTTAAATGTATAATTAGCAAGCATGGTGGAAATTTCAGCTTCCAGTATCTTTCTTTTATTCATAACAATATCTTTCATATACTTAGCATAAGGAGACATCTTGAGAATATCAGTCAAATGCAAACGCAAAAAGATAGTCTAAGAATTTCAACAAAGCGCTCAAACTCTTCATCATCCTTATTCTTTGAAGCTTTAGGGGGAAAGGGCGTAGGTTTTTGAACCCATGGTTCTCTTTCTTTACCATGTTTCCTAGCAATGAAGTCTCTTTTGTCATATCTTTTATTCTTAGGTTGTGAGTTATCAAGATCAACAACAGGTTCTATCTCCACATCATCATCATTACTAGGTTAAGCATCAACATGAACATCGTCATTAACATTATTACTAGGTTCATGTTCATCACCGGATTGTGTTTCAGCATCAGAAATAGAAATATCATTTGGATTTTCAGGTGTGTCTACAACAGGTTCACTAGAAGCATGCAAGGTCCTATCATCATTTGTTTTATTTTTATTATTAAAAGGACTAGGGGCATCACTATTAATTCTTTGAGAGTCTTGTTCAATTCTTTTAGTATGGCCTTCAGGATACAAAGCTTCCTGGGTCATTTTACCTCCTCTAGTCATAACTCTAACAGCATGATCATTCTTTTTATTGTTCATCTCATTGAGCAAATCATTTTGTGCCTTGAGAACTTGCTCTGCTTGGGCTTTTACCATGGAAGCATGTTTAATAACAACCTTGAGATCACTAACAGTTCTAAACATATAGTCACTCAGGTGTTCGAGCATATAAGAATTTCATTTCAATTGTCTACTAACATATGCATTGAAGTTTTCTTGTTTAACAATAAAGTTATCAAATTCATCCAAGCATTGACTAGCAGATTTAGTATAAGGAATATCACCTTCATCAAATCTATAGAGAGAATTTACCTCTACTACATGTGTCGGTGTATTAAGACCATGTATTTCTTCAATAGGTGGTAAATTCTTAACATCTTTAGTTTTAATACCTTTTTCTTCCATAGATTTATTTGCCTCTTGCATATCTTCGGGACTAAGAAATAGAATACCTCTCTTCTTCGAAGTTGGTCTGGGCGGTGGTTCAGGAAGAGTCCAATCATTATCATTACTCAATATATTATTCAATAGTTCTTCAGCTTGTTCCAACACTTCGTTCCCTGAAAACACAACCAGCACAACTATCTAGGTGGTCCCTACACTGCTATAGGATGCTGCTAATGTGACACTACAATCAGAGACCCTTCAACAAAACTGTGTGCGATGCATTAATCGCAAACGTTGATGTAAAAAACCATCAAAAAAGATGCAAAATGTTTGCAATGGCGGATACATCAAACACGGTTCAGATTTTAGATGTGTGTGTGATGTGAGGCAAATGGTTCAGTTCAATGAACTATTTGCGATGAGGTAGAAGAACATAAACGGGCAGCCAAATGAAGGCGTGTGTGATATGCAGCATACAGTTCAGTCGGATTAACTGTTTGTGATGAGGTGGAACAACAGAAACGGGCAACCATATGAAGGTGTGTGCAATTGAGGGCATACACTTCAGATGGATGAACTGTTTGCGATTAGGCAACACAACAGAAACGGTCAGCCAGATCAACGTGTCTGCGATTGACGGCATACACTTCACATGGATGAACTGTTTGCGATTAGCCACAACAAACAGAAATAGTTAAGCAGATCAACGTGTGTGCGCTAGACGAGCACACATTCTAATTAAAAGAAGTGTGTGTGATGGTAATAACGAGCGCGCATGGTTGTTGGAACAAGACGTGTGCTGACATCCCCTATTGCGGTGCACCCTATAGTGCAAATGCCATGTACGCGGCCGAGAAAGCGTGCCCATGTTACGTCGTCCGGGAATAGTGCCGCACTTATAAATTATGGAACCGTCAATAAATTTTGAGCATGTGTCCCATCACATTCCAAATTACTACCACACTATACTTAATTGCAAACCTATTCACACCAATCAAAACCTAAACGGTTTCCCACTTAGGAGCATATTAGTACTTGGTTATAAATACTACTAGTCCAAGATGACTGCACATTCCTCCTCAACTCCTCATCCACAAAAACAAGCAAGTCATTCATCGTCATTCCCTTGCGCCTGCCATGGCCAGCGTGAGTTCTGGGTCAAGAGATTACAACTAGGGAGAGGCGAGCATGGAAGCGGAAGTGTGAGATGTCCCGCCTCGCCGCGAAAGAAGCCGATATGTCCCGCCGCACGGTCGTAGCAGCACAGAGGTCCCGCCGCCCCACCGAAGCAGCGGAGAGGTTCCGCCATGCTGTCGATGCAGCAGACTGGTCCGGCCACACCGTGGAAGCAGCAGAGATGTCCCACCATGCCTCGAATGCAGCAAAGATGTCCTCCCGTGCCACGGTGGCCTATGAAAATGTCTCACGGGCAGGCGAGGACTCTCACAGGCGCATGAACGCTATGCTCGATGATCTGATGGGTCGGATCTCCAACTGACTGAAGCAGCAGGACGAGATGAATGCCTCATTTTAAAATGCTACCAACGTCATCCGGGGACTAGGGGAGGACAAGGAGAAGCTCCGCACCGCCCGCGACCTGCTGAGGGCAAAGATCGCCGGAACGACGAAGCAGCACGAGGAGACCACTGCCTTGTTGCAGAGGACTGGCATCATTCTAATTAAAAGAAGTGTGTGTGATGGTAATAACGAGCGCGCATGGTTGTTGGAACAAGACGTGTGCTGACATCGCCTATTGCGGTGCACCCTATAGTGCAAATGCCATGTACGCGGCTGAGAAATCGTGCCCACGTTACGTCGTCCGGGAATAGTGCCGCACTTATAAATTATGGAACCGTCAATAAATTTTGAGCATGCGTCCCATCACATTCCAAATTACTACCACGCTATACTTAATTGCAAACCTGTTCACACCAATCAAAAACTAAATGGTTTCCCACTTAGGAGCATATTAGTACTCGGTTATAAATACTACTAGTCCAAGATGACTGCACATTCCTCCTCAACTCCTCATCCACAAAAACAAGCAAGTCATTCATCGTCATTCCCTCACGCGTGCCATGGCCAGCGTGAGTTCTGGGTCAAGAGATTACAACTAGGGAGAGGCGAGCATGGAAGCGGAAGTGTGAGATGTCCCGCCTCGCCGCGAAAGCAGCCGATATGTCCCGCTGCGCGGTCGTAGCAGCACAGAGGTCCCGCCGCCCCACCGAAGCAGCGGAGAGGTTCCGCCACGCTGTCGATGCAGCAGACTGGTCCGGCCACACCGTGGAAGCAGCAGAGATGTCCCACCATGCCTCGAATGCAGCAAAGATGTCCTCCCGTGCCACGGTGGCCTATGAAAATGTCCCACGGGCAGGCGAGGACTCTCACAGGCGCATGAACGCTATGCTCGATGACCTGATGGGTCGGATCTCCAACTGGCTGAAGCAGCAGGACGAGATGAATGCCTCGTTTTAAAATGCTACCAGCGTCATCCGGGGACTAGGGGAGGACAAGGAGAAGCTCCGCACCGACCGTGACCTGCTGAGGGCAAAGATCGCCGGAATGACGAAGCAGCACGAGGAGACCACTGCCTTGTTGCAGAGGACCGGCATCATCGTCAAGAAACTTATGGACGAGAATGCCATGCTCCGCATCAAGTGCCAAAGGCTGGTGGAGGAATCTGTGGATGCTCTCAATCAGCGTCTTGAGGACACGAAAGAGCTCATCGTCGCTCGCCGTGGAGACTAGTTCCCGTGGCCTGCAGCAACGCATCAAGAAAGTAGAGATCAGCGAGCCAGATCGTTGTCTTCCTTCTTCTTTTGCCCTTGTGTATTTTGGGCGTTGCCGCATGTGGCTTTTTTTAATTATCTTCCCAAATATGTAAGACAATTATTATCTACTGTCATCGTCCTTATATTCATCAGTCTTGATATAAGTCGCATTCGATGCTATATAGGTCCGTCAGATCTTACATCAACATTCGTGCAAAACTTTCTTTTCAGATTTTCTTTTTCCTCTCTTAAATCTCAGTCGAGTGAGACATAGCCACGCCATGAAACAAGGGCTCGAGCACCATTAATGGAGACATTGGGAGGGATGTGGGCGGTGGATAGAGGTCAAAGGGCTCTCCTCCCGATGAACACGCGCAGGGGCTGATCGCACGCCTCCCATACTCAAATAGCTATCCCGCACAACACCTCCTAGCCAATAAAAAAGGGGACGCGTGGTGGCACGTAAATGGTAAGTAGAACGCCCACGGTTTCAATAATTCTTGTGTTTCCGATTTGTAACATGACAACACTGTTCCAAAATGACTTTGTTGATTGTTAATGTGTGCGCCTTCGCAAATCGGACAAAAAATTCATCACGGCATGTTGGTGCCAAGTTTCATGATTTCCAGGCGAATTTTGGATTTACGAGAATTTTAAAACCAATTTTCTCGATGTTTCCGGCCGAGCCAACATGCCCAGATATTTGAATTCCATTCCCACTTCTTCCATGGGTGATGAGGACATCAATACCATTGTTACACCCACAGTGATGAGGACATCAATACCATTGTTACACCCACAGCCCCTACTGTTACATATACTGGACCAATTACTAGAGCTCGCGCACGCCAATTAAATTACCAGGTACTTTCGTTTCTTGGTAATGATTCTAATGTTCATGAGATTATTATGCTGCCTAAATTGGATACATTTGTTTTGCTTTCAAATGAAGGGCCTAGCTTGGAGAAGGATGAACATTGGAGCAAGAACACGCATGGAGTTGATGGCATGCGCAAGGGGATCAAGAACGGAGTTACAAGTGATGATTTCAGGACTTTGAAGCCACCATAAGGAGTGCATGAAGCCATGGACGAAATATACAAGATGCCACTTCATAATATTCGTCCATAGGCTATTCTAGGTGCTGCGTCACCTTATTAATGGGCCAGGCCCATGTAATTTCGAAATACTTAAGTATAGGCTATTTTTAGAGTCCGTATGTGTGGGGAAACAAGAGTTAGGGTTGGTTTCGGACCCCACCCTCAAGGGCCACGAAATTCTCCTCTCTTCCTCCATATATACAGCCCTTAGGGCGTCGTTTAGACTTTGGGTTTTGTTTAGATTAAAAGTTCGCCATAGCTGCAACTTCGCGTACTTCGTTTGTGTCCAACGACCAGACCAAGACGTCACAGAACCCCACCTTGATCAATAAAGCTTTCATCTTATATTCGCAATATCCAGATTGCAATCTCAGTTTCTTGCTTGTTCTTCGTTTGCTCGCAGGAAACAGGCCCTCGTGGTCAGGTTGATCGTGCTCCGGCGTGGTCAATAACCCCTCGGAAGTTGGTTTAGCGATTGCTAAGGCGCGACGTCTCGCACGTTCGTAGTCGGATCGTCAAGGTCGACTCCCACAGAAAACGATAGCCACCATCTCATCGAAACATCGGGACACCTTTGCCTCTATCAAGTGGTATCAGATTTCCAGGTTGCTCGGTGAGATTTTACAGTTTTTCGTAGATTAGATCGAGTCTGTTCTTCATACCTACAGTCCACGAAAAAGCCACACAAAAATTAGGGTTAGTTCATCATATCCGAACCAATCTGAGCCTTTGCATAATCTTTTTAGGGTTTTTGCTTTGTTGAATTTGCGGTTGCATCGTCGTGTCAAGTTGCTGGTCTTAGAGTCTAGTCTTTTAGAGTTTCGAGTTCTGGTCATAAGTTGTCACGCCGCCGCCGCACCATCATCATCGCCCATCTACCACTTTTGCTTATCCGCCACCGCTCTGAATCCATATCCATATACCACCACCAATCCGTATCCATATACCACCACCAATCTGTATCCATATACCACCACCGCTACCATATACCACCACCGCTGCCATATACCACAACCATATATCCACCACCAATCCGAGTTCTTCTCATATTAGGTTTGTTCTTGAGATCAATCTCAATTCCGATTCGTGTTTCCTTGCCTGCGTAGGTCTCAGGAAAAAAAAGAGTCTGGAGACCCCCGGGCAGTTTTGCCAAAATTTTCACGGGCAAAATTTTTCCCTATCCTATTTTTAGGCTTTCTGAGTCTTTTGAGCCACGTGCCATCATAGATTTTTGTCGCCACTTTTTCGTCGTCGCTGCCCTGATTTCCGAAAAAAAAAGTGAAAAAAAAATTTCGTGCCCATCCTATCAGTTTGACGAGGGAAGAGTTTTGAGACACTCGCCATTATAGTGATTTTTCGCAAAAAAAAGAGGAGCGCCAAAAAAAAGGAGCGAAAAAAAAAAGTTCCAGAGTGTGCTTTTCCCTTATTTACGTGCAGCGCCTGATTTTCTTAGTGTTCTAGGCTCGCGTCTCTAGCACGTCTAGCCTAGGACCAGCACCGTACCGTCGTTGAGCGTTTATTCAACTTTGCATCTCTGAATTGATTATTGCTGACCCTTTTTGCTACCATACTATAAGCCTTCCCAGCTCCACATACCTCTACGTCGTGCGTTTGACTCTCCCTGGCAATCGCTCTATCCAAGCTTTTGAGAGTTTTGACTACAACGGTTGCCGATCACCGCCTGCTGCTGGGTAAGAACTGGTAAGAATTTGAGATTTGCTTGACGGATTTGTGACACCCGCCACCACCACCTCTTGTTAGTAGTCTGTAGGATCATATTCTTGTGTGTTTCTATTTTGCTAACCATGGCAGGATCACAAGCCGACGAGACTGACTGGGAGAACATGACGAATCAGAGTTGCATGATAAATTTCAGCAAATGATGAATGGACAGGTGCAGGATGTGCTAAACAGATTTGAAGAGGCCATGGAGAAGATGTTCGAAACAAAGCTCGATAACAGGTTTAATGAATTGCTCGCGCGTCTTCCACCACCACCACCGGCTGCACCTAACGCACCTCTACAACAACAACAACGACTACCTACACATCGTGAAACAGCCCTCCGTCGAGCGAGCCGTCTGCCTCTTGCACCTGGCCAAACTGTTAGTGCTGCTGTTGATACTTCTGTGGCTCCTGCTGCTGATGCGGAGGAGGATGATTTTGCCGGCGATTACGAGGATGAGGTTGATCAAAATCAGAACTACGTGCCACCACCAGCACAGCAACCACCAGGTCGTCCACATGCAAATAATGGCAATGGTAGGGCTCACCCTCAGGTACGAGATCATGACGATCTCCCTAAACTAAAATTGAATATTCCACCATTTGAGGGTAGATATGTTCCTGATATATATCTTACTTGGGAGTTAGAAACTGAACAACGATTTACATGTTTACAATATCCTGAGGAGAGACGTGTTCCTGCTGTTGTTTATGCATTCACTAGTTTTGTATGTGTTTGGTGGTCTGAGCATTGTAGATTATATCCTATTCCTGCTACTTGGGCTGCTTTGAAAACTGCTATGCGTACTCGTTGGGTTCCACCATATTATCAACGTGAATTACTTCAAAAATGGCAGCGTTTAAGACAAGAAAAAAATTCTGTAGAAGAATATTATCAGGAATTAGAAGTTGGCATGATTAGATGTGGTATTGTTGAGGAGAATGAAGCTATGCTTGCACGTTTTATGGGTGGATTAAATAGAGAGACCCCTCCTCCAAGGGCCACGAAATCCCCCCCCCCCTCCTCCACTCCTCCATATATACAGCCCTTAGGGCATCATTTAGACTCTGGGTTTTGTTTAGATTAAAAGTTCGCCATAGCTGCAACTTCGCGTACTTCGTTTGTGTTCAATGACCAGACCAAGACGTTACAGAACCCCACCTTCGTCAATAAAGCTTTCATCTTATATTCGCAATATCTAGATTGCAATCTTAGTTTCTTGCTCATTCTTCGTTTTCTTGCAGGAAATAGACCTTCGTGGTCAGGTTGATCATGCTCCGTCATGGTCAATAACCTCTCGGAGTTGGTTTCACGATTGCTAAGGCGTGACGTCCTCACACGTTCATAGTCGGATCGTCAAAGTCGACTTCCACCAAAGCGATATCCATCATCTCATCAAAAGACGGGACACCTTTGCCTCTATCAAGTGGTATCAGATTTTCAGGTTGCTCGGTGAGATTTTATAGTTTTTCCTAGTTTAGATCGAGTATGTTCTTCATACCTACAGTCCACGAAAAAGCCACAAAAAAATTTAGGGTTAGTTCATCATATCCGAACCAATCTAAGCCTTTGCATAATCTTTTTAGGGTTTTTGCTTTGTTGAATTTGCGGTTGCATCGTCATGTTTAGTTGCTAGTCTTAACGTCTAGTCTTTTAGAGTTTTGAGTTCTGGTCATAAGTTGTCATGCCTCCGCCGCACCATCATCATCGCCCCTGCCATCTACCACCACCGCTTATCCGCCGCCGATCCGTATCCATATACCACCAGTGCTACCACCATCGCTGCCATATACAACCACCGCTGCCATATCTTACCATCATATATCCACCACCAATCCGAGTTCTTTTCATATTAGGTTTGTTTTCGAGATCCATCTAATTTCCGATTTGTGTTTCCTTGCCTGAGTAGGTTTTGGAAAAAAAGAGTCTCGAGACCGCCGGGCAGTTTTTAAGCCAAAATTTCGGTGACCGAAAATACTTTTTCCCTATCATATTTTAGGCTTTTCTGAATCTTTTGAGACACTCGCGTTGTCAAAAAAAATCGTGCCCATCCTGTTAGTTTGACCTAGGAAGAGTTTTGAGACACTCGCCATTATAGCGATTTTTCGCAAAAAAAAGAGGAGCGCAAAAAAAGAGGAGCGCAAAAAAAGAGGAGCGAAAGAAAAAGAGCGCCAAAAAACAGAGCGAAAAAAATTCTAGAGTGTGCTTTTCCCTTGTTTACGTGCTGCGTCGTGATTTTGTTCGTGTTCTAGGCTCACGTCTCTAGTACGGTCTAGCCTAGGACCAGCATAGTACCGTCGTTGAGCATTTATTCAACTTTGCATCTCTGAATTTGATTATTGCTAACCCTTTTTGCTACCATATTATAAGCCTTCCTAGCTCCACATACATCTACGTCGTGTGTTTGACTCTCCCTGGTAATCGCTCTATCCAAGCTTTGAGAGTTTTGACTACAACGGTTGCCGATCACCGCCTGCTGCTGGGTAAGAACTGGTAAGAATTTGAGATTTGCTTGACAGATTTGTGACACCCACCACCACCTCTTGTTAGTAGTCTATAGGATCATATTGTTGTGTGTTTCTGTTGCTGCTAACCATGGCTGGATCACAAGCCGACGAGATTCACTGGGAGAACTTGACGAACAAGGAGCTTCATGATAAGTTTCAGCAAATGATGAGTGGACAGGTGCAAGATGTGCTAAACAGATTTGAAGAGGCCATGGAGAAGATAGATGGCATGGAGAAGACGTTTGAAACAAAGCTCGATAACAAGTTTAATGAATTGCTCGCTCGTCTTCCACCACCACCACCGGCTGCACCTAACGCACCTCTAAAACAACAACAACATCGCCTTCCAAATCAAGTGGGACGAGCACTGCGCATTCCCCTTGAGCCTGGTCAAAATTCTGGTGCCGCAGTTGATGCTTCTGTAGCTCCTGCTGCTACTGCAAAAGTGGAGGACCATTACGAGGATGAGGTTGATCAAAATCAGAACTATGTGCAACCACCAGCACCACCGCCACCAGGTCGTCCTCATGCATATCATCACAATGGTAGGGCTGCACAACCACCTGAGGTATGAGATCATGATCATCTTCCTAAACTAAAATTGAATATTCCACCATTTGAGAGTAGATATGTTCCTGATATATATCTTACTTGGGATTTAGAAACTGAACAATGTTTTACATGTTTACAATATCCCAAGGAGAGACGTGTTCCTGCTGCTGTTTGTGCTTTCACTAGTTTTGCATGTGTTTGGTGGTCTGAAAATTGTAGATTATATCCTATTCCAGCTACTTGGGCTGCTTTGAAAACTGTTATGCATACTCGTTGCGTTCCGCCATATTATCAACGTGAATTACTTCAAAAATTGCAACGCTTGAGACAAGGAAAAAATTCTGTATATTATCAGGAATTACAAACCGGCATGATTCGATGTGGTATTGTTGAGGAGAATGAAGCTATGCTTGCACGTTTTATGGGTGGATTAAATAGAGAGATTCAGACTATTCTAGAGTACAAGGAATATAATAATATCACTCGTTTATTCCATCTTGCTTGCAAAGCTGAACGTGAAGTACAGGATCGACAGGCATTGGCGCGAACTAACTTTTCTGCAGGTCGACCTTCATCATGGACACCGCGTGCATCCTCTACTTCCACATGTTCTGCTGCACCGGTGCCTCCGTCAGCTGCCACCGCCAACCATGATACAAGAAAGCAGGCACAACCACCACTATCTGCCAAGAGCACACCTTATGGGACTGCACAGAGTTCTTCATCCATGGCATCAACAGGGCAAACACATGATAATATCGTCATTGCAAGGGTGGAGGTCATTATGCGAGACAATGCCCATCTAAGCGTGTGATGATTGTTACGGAGGATGGTGGGTATGAGTCCGCTAGTGACTATGATGAGGAGACTTTGGCTACTTTGGCTCTTATTACAAGTGAAGAACATAGTGGAGATGATTCTGATCATGAGACGCAATACATGGCTGCTGAATATGTTGACAGGTATGAATGTTTAGTTGCTCAACGTGTTTTGAGTGTGCAGGTTACACAAGCTGAGCAAAATCATAGGCATAATTTGTTCCATACAAAGGGAGTTGTGAAGGAACGTTATGTTCGCGTCATCATAGATGGAGGGAGCTGCAACAACTTGGCGAGCATGGAGATGGTGGAGAAGTTATCTCTCACCACAAGACCACATCCACATCCTTACTACATCCAATGGTTCAACAACAGCAGCAAGGTTAAGGTAACACGTACTGTTCGTGTGCATTTTAGTATCTCTACATATGTTGATTATGTTGATTGTGATGTGGTACCTATTCAAGCATGTTCCTTATTACTTGGTAGACCATGGCAATTTGATAAAAAATTCTATACACCATGGTAGAAATAATCAGTATACTCTTGTTCATAAGGACAAAAGTATTACTTTGCTTCCTATGACTCCTGATTCCATTTTGAAAGATGATATTAATAGAGCTAATAAAGCAAAACAGGAGAAACATAAGAGTAAAAATCAGATTGTGGCAAAAGAATTTGAGCAACAAATGAAGCCTAATAATAAACCATCTAGTGTTGCTTCTCAAACTAAATTGAAAAGTGCATGGCTACTTGCCACCAAATCTGATATTGATGATCTAGATTTCAGCATATCTGTTTGTTATGCTTTTGTGTGCAAAGAGGCGTTATTTTCTTTCGAGGATGTACCTTCCTCTTTGCCTCCTACTGTTCGCTGACGTCTTTCCACAAGACGTGCCACCGGGATTACCACCTATTCGAGGGATTGAGCATCAGATTGACTTAATTCTCGGTGCTTCGCTGCCTAACCGTGCGCCATACTGTACCAATCCAGAGGAGATGAAGGAGATTATGCGTCAAGTACAGGAGCTGCTCGACAAAGGTTATATATGTGAATCTCTTAGTCCTTGTGATGTTCCTATTATACTAGTGCCAAAAATGGATGGTACGTCGCGTATGTGTGTTGATTGTAGAGGCATTAATAATATTACTATTCATTATTGCCATCCTATTCCTAGGCTGGATGACATGCTTGATGAATTGATTGGCTCCACAATATTCTCCAAAGTTGATTTGCGTAGTGGATACCATCAAATTCGTATGAAATTGGGAGATGAATGGAAAATAGCATTTAAAACTAAGTTTGGATTATATGAGTGGTTAGTCATGCCTTTTGGGTTAACTAATGCACCTAGTACTTTCATGAGATTAATGAACGAAGTTTTACGTGCTTTCATTGGACGATTTGTGGTAGTCTATTTTGATGATATATTGATTTATAGCAAATCTTTGGAGGAACATTTGGAACATTTACGTGTTGTTTTTATTGCTCTACGTGATGCACGTTTGTTTGGTAACCTTGGGAAGTGCACCTTCTGCACCGACCAAGTATCTTTTCTTGGCTATGTTGTTACTCCACGGGGAATTGAAGTTGATAAAGCCAAGATTGAAGCTATTGAGAGTTGGCCGCAGCCCAAAACGGTCACACAAGTGAGGAGTTTTCTTGGCCTCACTGGATTCTATAGGCATTTTGTGAGAGATTTCAGCACCATTGCTGCATCTCTCAATGAGCTTACAAAGAAGGATGTACCTTTTGTTTGGGGTACCGCACATGAAGAAGCTTTCACGGTATTGAAAGATAATTATATGCTCTTGTTCGGACTTTAGAAACATGGCAACACTATTTATGGCCCAAAGAATTTGTTACATTCTGATCATGAATCGTTGAAACATATTAAAAGTCAAGCTAAACTGAATCTTAGACATGATAAATGGGTTGAATTCATTGAGACTTTCCCTCATGTCATTAAACACAAGAAGGGTAAAGAAAATGTTATTGCTGATGCATTGTCTCGTCACTATACTATGCTTTCACAACTTGACTTCAAAATATTTGGTTTGGAGACCATCAAAGATCAATATGTGCATGATGCTAATTTTAAAGATGTAATGCAAAATTGTAAAGAAGGAAGAACGTGGACCAGTTTGTTGTTAATGATGGATTTGTATTCCGTGCTAACAAGCTATGCATTCCAGCTAGCTATGTTCGTCTTTTGTTGTTGTAGGAGGCGCATGGAGGAGGATTAATGAGACACTTTGGCGTGAAGAAGACGGAGGACGTACTTGCTACACATTTCTTTTGGACAAAGATGAGACGGGATGTTGAGCATTTTGTTGCTCGCTGCACTACAAGTCAAAAAGCTAAGTCACGACTCAATCCTTATGGTTTATATATGCCTTTGCCTGTACCTAGTGTTCCTTGAGAGGATATATCTATGGACTTTGTTTTTGGTTTACCTAGAACAAAGAAGGGGAGGGATAGCATATTTGTTGTCGTGGATAGATTCTCGAAAATGGCACACTTTATACCATGTCATAAAAGCGATGATGCTGTTAATGTTGCTAATTTGTTCTTTCGTGAAATTATTCGCTTGCATGGTGTGATGATGACCCGCAAGTATAGGGGATCTATCGTAGTCCTTTTGATAAGTAAGAGTGTCGAACCCAATGAGGAGCAGAAGGAAATGATAAGCGGTTTTCAGCAAGGTATTCTCTGCAAGCACTGAAATTATAGGTAACAGGTAGTTTTGTGATAAGATAATTTGTAACGAGCACAAGTAACATAAGTAAATAAAGTGCAGCAAGGTGGCCCAATCCTTTTTGTAGCAAAGGACAAGTCTGGAGAAATTCTTATATAGAGAAAAGCGCTCCCGAGGACACATGGGAATTATCGTCAAGCTAGGTTTCATCACGATCATATGATTCGCGTTCGGTACTTTGATAATTTGGTATGTGGGTGGACCAGTGCTTGGGTGCTGTCCTTACTTGGACAAGCATCCCACTTATGATTAACCTCTATTGCAAGCATCCGCAACTACAACAAAAGTATTAAGGTAAACCTAACCATAGCATGAAACATATGGATCCAAATCAGCCCCTTACGAAGCAACGCATAAACTAGGGTTTAAGCTTCTGTCACTCTAGCAATCCATCATCTACTTATTACTTCCCAATGACTTCCTCTAGGCCCAAATAATGGTGAAGTGTCATGTAGTCGACGTTCACATAACACCACTAGAGGAGAGACAACATACATCTCATCAAAATATCGAACGAATACCAAATTCACATGACTACTAATAGCAAGACTTCTCCCATGTCCTCAGGAACAAACGTAACTACTCACAAAGCATATTCATGTTCATAACTAGAGGGGTATTAATATGCATATAGGATCTGAACATATGATCTTCCACCAAATAAACCAACTAGCATCAACTACAAGGAGTAATTAACACTACTAGCAACCCACAGGTACCAATCCCGGACTTAGAGATAGGAATTGGATACAAGAGATGAACTAGGGTTTGAGAGGAGATGGTGCTGGTGAAGATGTTGATGGAGATTGACCCCATCCCGATGAGAGGATCGTTGGTGATGACGATGGCGATGATTTCCCCTTCCCAGAGGGAAGTTTCCCCGGCAGAACAGCTCCGCTAGAGCCCTAGATTGGTTCCGCCAAGGTTCCGCCTCATGGCGGCGGAGTCTCGTCCCGAAAGCTGGCTTATGATTTTTTTTCCTCATCGAAAGACTCCATATAGCAGAAGATGGGCATCGGAGGGCCACCAGGGGGCCCACGAGGCAGGGGGGCGCGCCCCCACCCTTGTGGGCAGGGTGTGGCCCCCCTCCGGAACTTCTTGCGCTCAGTATTTTTTATATATTCTGAAAATACTGCCGTGAAGTTTTAGGACTTTTGGAGCTGTGCAGAGTAGGTCTCTAATATTTGCTCCTTTTCCAGCCCAGAATCCCAGCTACCGGCATTCTCCCTCTTTATGTAAACCTTGTAAAATAAGAGAGAATAGGCATAAGTATTGTGACATAATGTGTAATAACAACCCATAATGCAATAAATATCGATATAAAAGCATGATGCAAAATGGACATATCAACTCCCCCAAGCTTAGACCTCGCTTGTCCTCAAGCGAAAGCCGAAATCAAAAAATATGTCCACATGCTTAGAGATAGAGGTGTCGATAAAAATAAAATACGGACATGAGGTCATCATGATCATTCTTAGAACAGCAACTTATATAATTCTTGTCATATGATCTCTTATGCTAGAGTAACAATTCAATCACAATTTCAAGTATGAATCATAAACTTCATTGAAAACTAACAAATTTTAATCTCAGTCATTGAAGCAATTGCAATTTGTCATAACATAGGAAAGAGTCAATACAAGAGCTTTTCAGCAAGTCCACATACTGATGCGGAGCATCCGACGATCATCCCCATGTACACTCAAGCCTACGCCATTGGACCTAAGGTACACCCGAGGAGACCATGGAGAGCCCAAGGACCAAGGCCAAGCGTGCGCGGAAGCAAAGGAAGGAGAAGGAAGAAGAGACAGCTGCTACAGGCCCCCGACATCCGGCCCCAGCCCGAACATCCAGCCCGACCCCCAGAAATCCGGCGCTCATCACAGAAGGCACCCGAAGCTGAGCCCCGTCAGCCCGGACATCCGGCCCCATGCCCCGAACATCCGGCTCCTCCCGAAGCCTCGGAAATCCGGCCTCTTCGCCCAGACATCCGGCCCCGCCTATCCAGAGAGCACAGAACGCATCCACGCCAGCCCGGACATCCGGCCCGTCTTGAAGCCCCGGACATCCGGCCCGTCTTGAAGCCCCGGACATCCGGCCCCTCCTGCCTACGCGCAGTGTATCCAGGCCGAAAGCCCATGTACCCCTTCGCCCCAACTTACACTAGCACTATATATAGACCCCCACCTCCTCCTAGTTAGGGTCAGCAAAGGATTAGCTCATATTTTGTGTGAGAGCTTTGCTCATCCACTTGGCTACCTTCTCCTTGGAGATTCGAGCCTCCACCGGAGAAGATCCCCTAAGCGGATTCAAGACCCCTCTTTAGGGAAGAACATCAAGACCTCCTCACGGAGAAGAACCGGTTACCGTGTATCGTCCGTTGTTGACTTTGGATCGTGTATCTCCCTTTGTGTTCTTGGATCTAGCACATGTGTAATCGAATCTTGTTGGTTTGAGTGATTCTGTGTTTCCCCTCGTTTTCTCTCCCGTGTTCTTCGTGTTCATCATTGGGATCCGCTCCTTTCGTGAAAGATCGGCCATCTAGGGTTCCACCCTACATCATCTTGGATCAGAGCTTAGGTTGATCACGATTTCGGAGCCTCCCCGTTGTGTTTTCTAGCCTAATTTTGTTGTGTTCTTCCCCAATTTCGAAAATCCCCACCAAAAATAGCCCCAAATTTTTTTTTGTGATTTGTTGGTGTGATGATGTTTTGTTGGATTTGATCCATGGATTTGCTTGGTTTCGAGTGGATCTAGCATTTCCCCAAGTCTCTCCACTTTCCATCCACAAAATCTCTCCAATTTTGACCTTGAAATCATCAATTTCCGCCCCCAAATCGAGTTCCTCGAGTTCATCCTCGGATTTGGAGCCCGGACATCCCGCCCGACCCCCGTAAATCCGGCCATTAGCCCAGACATCCGGCTCCTAGAGTGCATTTTCATGCAAGTTTCTGGACATCAGGTCCCGGATATCCGGCCCGAGCCCCGGATGTCCGACCCCTGGGATTTCAGCTTTTTCCGTTTCACCGTTTTGTGCATAACTAATTCATCCGGAGTCCGTTTTTGACGTTCTTTAGCTCGTTTTGAAGCTATTGACATCCCCCATCCCATAAAAATACTACCACCACCATTTGAATCCATCAAATTTGTGGAACTTTGGCATCTTTGCCTAGGGCTTCCACCACATCCTCCGCAAAACCACCACCGACTTCCGCAACCTAACCAATTTTGTCCCCCTTTGCATTTGAGGTTGTTTGAGTTGTGATTCGAGTCTCCTAAGGTGTTTAGGCTACTTAGGGACGGTTGCATCTTCATCAACCACCACCACCACCATAACTTCCGCATAGGCTTAACCACCATACATTCCGTCATCCCAACTTAACCCGATTTTGTTCGTGTTGTGAGTTGTATCTCCTAAGGTGTTTCGGCTACTTAGGGACCGTGCTTTCAACTCCGACGCCGTGTATAGTACACCACCTTACCCTCCACTTCCACAAAACCACCACCGCTTTCCCGCTACCACCATTTGACGTTTGAGATTTCGAGTTCGCGGTTTTTCCGTTTCCTAAGGTGTTTTGGCTACTTAGGGACGAGTCTCCATCATCTTGGTATCTCCATCAAGATCACCGCCACTCATCATCGACACGGACGGTAACCTCCATATCATCTTGGTATCGTGGTATCCCTCCATTGTATATTCCCTTACCATTGCATTGATAACCCCTAGACCATTTTGCGTCACTTGCCTATCGAGACTAGCCATTTGAGTATTGCCGGCAACGTTACTTGTGCACATTAGTGGTCTACACCTTCCACATACATACCATACAATGGTATCATCTTGTTATCATATCATCTCGTGTGCCTCAAGTTTGTTCCCGCATATACACAATAGCTATCTTGGTTTGTGCATTGTGCAAAAGTGGCCATACAAAAAAACAGAATAAGCTTTTAAGCAAAGAAAAAGAGAGAGCAAGAAGCCTGTAAGCAAGTGCCATAGCATCATACCACATTGCATAAGATTGTCATATTCGATCATCTTGGATCATACCACCGGAACATCATATACATAGCATACTTGGGATAGGTGTATAGCATACTTGGGATAGAAGTCATTGCATTTTTGTCTCCTATAGGTTGTGCACAAGTATCGTATCCGCCTATTGAGCAATCGTGCTAGCGTCTCTCTAGAGTTGTGCAACAAGAGCATTTTCCGTGGATTCCACATTTTGAGCTCATCCTTGGTTGCACGACCCCATTTATCTATCCGTGTGTGTGTTTCCGTGTGCCACATATTGCTATTGGTCTACTTGTTTCACTTGCGAATTTTTGAATCTCTTTCAACATTATTGACTCTTGCTAACATTTTGCATAAAAAAAATTTGTGCCACTATCCTCACCGAGCTCCACCATAAGCCTTATTTGTGTAGGTGTGAGAAACCAACAAGAATTGGTACCAATTGTGCTATTTCCTTGTCCACATTGGAGTGATCATTGATCCACTTTCAACTTCGGTCAAGGTACATTTGGTATTCGTTCTTCTCTTTCTACCACTCACACTTTTCTCTTGGAGTGATGGATAGGCAAGGCATTTCATCTCCGGTCTTCGACAACAACGACGGCGTGAACAACTACATCACCAAACTGTCAATCTTCGATCTACAACGACAAATGCAAGGCACACAATCAAGATTGCGAGAGCGCATCGAGAACCTCTCCATTGACATTCGCCACTCCGAAGAGAGGAAAAGGGACTACATCGACAACAAGATTTCCGCACAAAAGGAGGAGCAAGATGCAAGGATGGAGGAGATTCGAGCCTTGACCAAGTCGACTTCCCCTTCATCATCTTCAAGGCGGCAGCAAGCACATCGATCCTCTTCGGAGCACCCAAGCGACACAAGCGCAAGTCGTCCACATCCACAACTCCATGGCGACCACCATCACGTTCGTGATCCATCTCGTCATGAAGGGCATGTCACCTCCAAGCAACATGTGCACGACGACGACGAACGACATCTACTACGAGCTCAAGTGCAACAACACCACCATCAACATGAAGATGCTCGAGATGCGCCTACCTACAAGTCCCAACAAGCCCTACTTCACGCCAAGTCCAAACTTCATGACCACAAGAGAAGACCGCGAGACAAGCATCACCAAGAGCACGCTACGGCTACAACAACCACTTCGGCATCTTCGCCAAGTGCTATCAAGGCATCTTCGCCTTTGGACGTACGGCATCTTCGCCTACTCCCCATGAGTTCGCCTACATCGACACCTTCAACTACAAGGTGACCACCTACAAGTGAGGGCGACACTTCCATCTTCGGAAGCCCCTCAAGGAAGATGGCCGAGCATGGGAATTTCCCTTCGGTCATGGAGACGAGCTATGAGGTGCCACATCATAAGGACCTCCTACAACAAGACGGTGACAAGAAGGTCGACCTAGGGCCATCCCCTTCGACCACGGCGACAAGCACGAACCTCTTCAACAACATGAAGACGGCGCCCATATTGGACTCATACTCCGAGTCAAGCTATGAGACCGCTCATGAGACTTTATCTTTGGTCTTCGAGGAGAGTGATGATGTATCTTCGGCCTTCATCCACGGATACGACCACGACATGATTGAGCATGGAGACATTTGCACCAACATCTCTCCGACAACGACATGTGACGAGATGCCCCAATTGCCATGTGAGGAGAGCCACCACCACATGAGTGACATGAGTGACTCCACCACACGTGACATTGAGAGCATTTCCTATGAGAGAATGAGTGTGACCACCACTAGCCGCACACTTGAGAGCATGCCACACATCCTATGTGAGGTTGAGAGCCATTTGAGTGACTCCACCAACCATATGAGTGAGAGCATCCGAGAGGGAGTGAGTGAGCCACAACACTTAGTGAGTGAGGTAGTTGACACGGCATGTGAGGCCACTTTGATTTCTAACGACTTAACCTCTACTCCTAGTGTGTTTTCTTCTTTGGTGCTAGGTCTCCTACATGACGACATGCCTACCCTCGACGAGTCCATACCTCCAATGGAGACAATGATGGCCATGGTGGACGATGATGCACCCCCCACATGGTTCGATCAAGATGAAGATGACCACGACTCGGTCTTCGACACCTCACCTACAACACATGAGCGATGCTCCAAAGGTAACATAGGTGATGGTGCTTCTCTTGTCCCACTAGTGGACTATTTTACGAATGATTGCTTGCATGATGTTGACACACCTATACCCATGCTTCATGCTAGTGCGACTTCTTCATGTCATGACTTACCTATTTATGATAAATATGATGATGAGCATGTTGATTTGCCTAGTTGTGATGCTATGCTCCATAGGATATCATGTGAAAATTCTTTTGGTCACATCATGTTTGACAATCCATTAACCTTGTCATATGCTATGAGTGAGATATCCCATATTGCATCTTTTCAATCTCAACATAGTGACTATGCATGCCCCATTTAAAATCAATCCCATTTGCTCTTATGGCATAGAACGAGATGATGGTCATTGGCTTTTGTTTTTCATGTGATGATATTGCCATGCTTCCTTTACATGATTTGTGCAATTCATCTACTATGCCATGCCATGATCACATTGTTCCAAATATGCATGTTTTGGATGTTGTCAATATTCTCCATGTATGTTTCCATTAATGCTCATGAGGAGACCCCCATAGTTTCCTCATACATATTAGGATTTGATGCATTCCATACTTTGCATGATTCTCATAATTGCTTGCACCATATGCATTCCATGAATAACAATGCTCTACATATATATCATGATGCATTGCCCAATTTGAGTCTCCATTATGCTATACATAACCAAAAAAACCTATCATGATGGATGACATGTTTCTATATCACGCATCTCATTTGTTTGAGCATTGGATATTTTGTGCTAACCAACACAAGCACGTGCACATCATGATGGATGATGTGTACATCTACCACGCACACACAATTTTCCCTTTGTCTTTGTTTTGTGTAGGTACTCATGTATACTCGTCAACCTCTCAATCCCAAGAGTTGACGAAACGAGCTCTTGAGAGCAAAGATGACTTGGGATCCCGTGAACTATCCTTACCATCGTCCCTTTCGCGCAACGACTACGCGCATCTCTCTCACTTGGCTCTCACACGGCTATGGGCTATATACCGCTCTCTTGCTCGTTTTACCGTGTTCACTTTGCATGTTATGCTTGCTTCTATGCCTTTGCCATGCAATTGTGACCCTTGCTTGCATCTACCCATGATTCACAATTATGTTACTCCTATGTGTATTTGCATGCTTGGTGGAGATCCTTGTTGCTATTGCCATGTTTATCATGTGCCTCATGCTATTGATGCTATTTTGCTCATATCCTCCTTTCATGCTTGTGATATGTCTTGTGCATTATTCATGCCCACCATTTGCACACATGACATACTTGACATGATTCTTTCTAGTACGTTGCATCTTCGCAATACTAGCTTGCTTGCCTTGATTCACATGATTGCTTGCTTTGTCGCATCACCCATGTTCCATTCTTCCTTGCTTTCTTGGGTTGATGACGTATATGTTCATGCCTCTCACATGATATATTTTGTTCATTGTCGCTTGCCTCCAACTGTTGCATCTATGCTTATTGATCGTGGAGACTTGGACACTTTACTTGTGATGCATGCTTCCTTGATTGAGCCTATTGTATTTGGTTGTCCTCGCATCATCATATGCCTCCATACTATGAAATGCTCCCTTGTACTTTCTTATGATGAGCATGATGCATCCACTTGTTGGGTATTTTACCACACGAATGATAGGTTTTGCATCTCTGCTAACCTCATTTGTTTTTCCGAGTGTTTGTCATGTTCTTTCATGTTGAAGGATTCACAAGGCGATACCGTCATGACACAATTTGGTCATGTGAAGGCATACAAGATGTGCAACACCAACATTTGCGAGAATCTCCTAAAGGTGAACTCCTTCCCTTTGAGCCATCCTCAAATATGCATATTGGATGGGTCACTCTTTCATTGTTGTTTCCTTCTTCTTGTCTACATGTTACATCTATTGGATGGAGGACCGACATTGGAGATGGAACCCATGAACCTTCAAGTTGAGGAGCGCTCGGACTTATTGGATGCACCTTCGAACCTCCACGCATGCCACGACATCAAGCATTGGTATACCAACACCTCCATATTTGTTGATTGTGTTCACACATGTCATGTTCGATGGACATATCATACACATGACAAATTTGCATCTTATGCATGGATTGACTCACATCATGATTGCCTTGTTGCATCTTGTATTCCCAT
This sequence comes from Triticum urartu, assembly GCF_003073215.2. Classification (NCBI taxonomy): domain Eukaryota; kingdom Viridiplantae; phylum Streptophyta; class Magnoliopsida; order Poales; family Poaceae; genus Triticum; species Triticum urartu. The sequence goes on along the minus strand of NC_053028.1, from coordinate 311,232,469 downwards.
GCCATCCATGATATATGAGCTTCTGCATTTCATTAGCAAATTTGTTGTGATATACCTTGATGGCATATTCATACATCATGATCTTATTGCCTACCATCAATTGCATGATCACATCACATTGAGCATCCATTACCATATTCATGCTATTGATAAACCGTCTCACTATGACATCATTTTGCACCGTGGTTGCATTGATCACATTCACAATACATTTGTGTGCACAATGAATGCTTTTGCTCCCATGAATGCTTTGCATACCATTCCATATCTTTTGGATAAGCTTCATGCACCTTGTCATGATCAATCTTGTCACACAGACTCTTTCTTATTTCATGGACACTTTGTGTGCGCTAACCATTGTATTTCCGAGTGTCGTTTGTGTTCGCTCCTTTTGCATGTATACCACTCCGGCGACACCTTGGAGTACTTGGATTGTGCAATGTCTTCAACTTTGTCCTACTACAAGTCCGTCAACGACAACTGTTTCCATGGTGATGAGGATTTCGATCCGAGGTCGGATCTTTCCCAAGGGAGGGGAGATGATGCGGAGCATCCGATGATCATCCCCATGTACACTCGATCCTACGCCATTGGACCTAATGTACACCCGAGGAGACCATGGAGAGCCCAAGGACCAAGGCCAAGCGTGCGCGGAAGCAAAGGAAGGAGAAGGAAGAAGAGACAGCTGCTACAGGCCCCGGACATCCGGCCCCAGCCCGGACATCCGGCCCGACCCCCAGAAATCCGACGCCCATCACAGAAGGCACCCGAAGCTGAGCCCCGTTAGCCCGGACATCCGGCCCCATGCCCCGGACATCCGGCTCCTCCCGAAGCCCCGGAAATCCGGCCTCTTCGCCCGGACATCCGGCCCCGCCTATCCAGAGAGCACAGAACGCATCCACGCTAGCCCGGACATCCGGCCACCCCTGCCCGGATATCCGGCCCGTCTTGAAGCCCCGGACATCCGGCCCGTCGCCCGGACATCCGGCCCCTCCTGCCTACGCGCAGTGTATCCGGGCCGAAAGCCCATGTACCCCTTCGCCCCAACTTACACTAGCACTATATATAGACCCCCACCTCCTCCTAGTTAGGGTCAGCAAAGGATTAGCTCATATTTTTTGTGAGAGCTTTGCTCATCCACTTGGTTACCTTATCCTTGGAGATTCGAGCCTCCACCGGTGAAGATCTCCCAAGCGGATTCAAGACCCCTCTTTAGGGAAGAACATCAAGACCTCCTCACGGAGAAGAACCGGTTACCATGTATCGTCCGTTGTTGACTTTGGATCGTGTATCCCCCTTTGTGTTCTTGGATCTAGCACATGTGTAATCGAATCTTGTTGGTTTGAGTGATTCTCTTGTGTTTCCCCTCGTTTTCTCTCCCGTGTTCTTCGTGTTCATCGTTGGGATCCACTCCTTTCGTGAAAGATCGGCCATCTAGGGTTCCACCCTACATCACATACTCAACTATCATATAGTCTTTCACAATTGCTAACACTCACATGATACTTATGGGTATGGAGTTTTAATCAGACACAGAGAAAGATCTGGGCTTATAGTTTCGCCTCCCAATGTTTTACCTCAAGGGTAATGTCAACAATAATAGTTCATGAAAACTCACATCCAATTAGCCATATATACCAGGATCTTTCCAACATGTTGTGCTTGCCAAAAGATCAAATGTAAAAAAAGGAGGGTGAAGATCACCATGACTCTTGTGCAAGGTAGGAGATAAAAGTAAAAGATAGGCCCTTCGCAGAGGGAAGCAGAGGTTGTCATGCGCTTTTATGGTTGGATGCACAAAATCTTAATGCGAAAGAACGTCACTTTATATTGTCACTTGTGATATGGACCTTTATTATGCAGTCCGTCGCTTTTATTTCTTCCATATCACACGGTCGTATAAAGCTTATTTTCTCCCACACTAATAAGTCATACATATTTAGAGAGCAATTTTTATTGCTTGCACCAATGACAACTTACTTGGAGGATCTTACTCAATCCATAGGTAGGTATGGTGGACTCTCATGGCAAAACTGGTTTAAGGGTGTTTGGAAGCACAAGTAATATCTCTACTTGGTGCAAATAATTTGGCTAGCATGAGGGGGAAAGGCAAGCTCAATCATGTTGGATGATCCATGACAATATAATTTATCTCAGATGTAAGGAAACATAACCCATTACGTTGTCTTCCTTGTCCAACGTCAACTCTTTAGCATGTCATATTTTAATGAGTGCTCACAATCATAAAAGATGTCCAAGATAGTATATTTATATGTGAAGACCTCTCTTTGTTTATTACTTCTTATTAATTGCAACGATGACCAAAACTATGTTTGTCAACTCTCAACAACTTTTAATCATCATACTCTTTATATGTGAGCTCATTACTCTCCATAAGATCCATATGATCTCTTTTATTTCTTTTTATTCTTTCTCTTTTATTTTATTCACTCAAGATCATGGCAAAATAATCAAGCCCTTGACTCAACACTAATCTTTATTATATATAGCTCACGGACTCGATTACATAGAAGGATCATAAAGCAAAACTCATAACTAGATCATACTAAAACTTTATGCTACTAGATCAAGATATTACCAAAAGGATCGAACTAAGAGAAAAGGTAAAGAAAGAAGTGATGGTGATACGATACCGGGGCACTCCCCCAAGCTTAGCAGTTGCCAAGGGGAGTGCTCATACCCATGTGAGTATATCCCCTTTTTCGGGGATGGTGATGTGATATTCTAGGCGATGATGCCCCTGAGGATACGATTCTCCTCCTCGAGCTTATTGACTTGCTGCTTGAGGTCCATTATTTCCTTTCGAAGTTTTCTTGTAACAGCCAAAGCTCCCTGCACCCAAGGGTGTTGCATAGCTGCAGGAGAACAAGTGGCACTCTTTTTCATATTCTCATAAGAAAGAAATCTAACGTTGGAAGGGATAACCGAGTTTGGGATAGCCGAGCTCTGCAGTTCCCCCATTGTGAATCCAGCTCGAAAGCGAGAAGTGACTTCTTGATCCTCCTCCATGGCATCTATCCTCTTCAAATCAGCCTCCATCTCTTCCTCCGTTGTTGGCCCAAAGTGGTCAACATTGTTGTTTGTCATTGATCTCGGTGCCGGATGAGACACCCGGCTCTCCCCGACTAAGTCTTGCAAAGACATCTTGCTCTAATTTGCAGCAACAATAGCTCGAAACACAAACAGAAGATAATTGCGTGATACGGGAGTCAAAACCTCCGGGAGATTATATAAGGAATTTTTACCGACCAAAATATGTAACGTGCAAGAAAACGGAGTCCGGAGAGCACACGAGGTGCCCACAAGGTAGGGGGCACGCCCAGGGGGGTAGGGCGCGCCCTCCACCCTCGTGGAGCCCTCGTGTCCTTCCCGAACTGCTTCTTATTTTTCTATTTTTCTTAATATTCCAAAACGGAAGAAAATTGCCATTAGAACTATTTTGGAGTCGGTTTACTTACCGTACCACATACCTATTCCTTTTCGGAGTCTGAAACGTTCCGAAAAGTGTCCCTTATGTATTCCTCCGGGGTTACAGTTTCAATAACATTGGTTTCAACATTTATATGATTACCTGAGATACAATGTTTAATTCTTTGACCGTTCACCACCTTCGGATTTGTGCCTTCGAAGTTGTTGATTTTTATGGCACCGGAACGATAGACCTCCTCGATAACGTAAGGACCTTCCCATTTAGAGAGAAGTTTTCCTGCAAAAAATCTTAAACGAGAGTTGTATAGCAATACACAATCACCTACATTAAACTCACGCTTTTGTATTCTTTTGTCATGCCATCTTTTAACTTTTTCTTTAAGTAATTTGGCATTCTCATAGGCTTGGATTCTCCATTCATCAAGTGATCTAATGTCAAATAACCTTTTCTCACCGGCAAGTTTGAAATCATAATTGAGCTCTTTAATAGCCCAATATGCCTTATGTTCTAGTTCGAGAGGTAAGTGCCATGCTTTTCCATAAACCATTTTATACGGAGACATACCCATAGGGTTTTTATATGCAGTTCTATAGGCCCATAATGCATCATCAAGTTTCTTGGACCAATTCTTTCTAGATCTATTAACAGTCTTTTGCAAAATTAATTTGAGCTCTCTATTGCTCAATTCTACTTGACCACTAGACTATGGGTGATAAGGGGATGCAATTCTATGATTAACATCATATTTAGCAAGCATTTTACGGAAAGCGCCATGAATAAAATGTGAACCACCATCAGTCATTAAATATCTAGGGACTCCAAACCTTGGAAAAATAACTTCTTTAAGCATCTTAATAGAGGTGTTATGATCAACACTATTAGTTGGAATAGCTTCTACCCACTTAGTAACGTAATCAACAGCAACTAAAATATGTGTGTATCCATTGGAGGCAGGAAAAGGTCCCATATAATCAAAGCCCCAAACATCAAATGGTTCAATAACAAGTGAATAATTCATAGGCATTTCTTGACGTCTACTAATATTACCAATTCTTTGACATTCATCACAAGATAAAACAAAATTACGGGCATCCTTGAAGAGAGTAGGCCAATAAAAACCGGATTGCAATACCTTGTGTGCAGTTCTATCTCCAGCATGGTGTCCTCCATAAGCCTCAGAGTGACACTTGCGTAGGATCTGTTCCTGTTCATGCTCAGGTACACAACGTCTAATAACACCATCTACTCCTTCTTTATAAAGATGTGGATCATCCCAGAATTAATGTCTTAAATCATAGAAAAACTTTTTCTTTTACTGGTATGGGAAACTAGGTGGTACAAATTTAGCAACAATGTAATTAGCATAATCAGCATACCATGGAGCAGTGTGAGAAGCATTTATGACATTTAATTGTTCATCAGGAAAACTATCATCAATAGGTAGTGGGTCATCAAGAACATTCTCTAGCCTAGACAAGTTGTCTGCAACGGGGTTCTCAGCTCCCTTTCTATCAATAATATGCAAATCAAATTCTTGTAGCAAGAGAACCCATCTAATAAGTCTAGGTTTAGCATCTTTCTTTTCCATAAGATATTTAATAGCAGCATGATCCGTGTGAACAGTTACTTTAGAATCAACAATATAAGGTCTGAACTTATCACAAGCAAATACAACTGCTAAAAATTCTTTTTCAGTAGTGGCATAATTTCTTTGAGCATTGTCTAGAGTTTTACTAGCATATTGAATAACATTCTTATCAACTCTGTGCCCTAGAACAGCACCGACAGCATAATCACTAGCATCACACATAATTTCAAAAGGTAAATTCCAATCAGGTGGCTGAACAATAGGTGTAGAGATTAATGCTTTCTTAAGTATTTCAAAGGCTTCTACACAATCATCATCAAAAACAAATGGTATATCTTTTTGTAATAAATTATTCAAAGGCCGAGAAATTTTTGAGAAGTCCTTAATGAACCTCCTATAAAAACCGGCGTGACCAAGGAAACTTCTTATACCTTTGATGTCCTTGGGACATGGCATCTTTTTCAATAGCATCAACCTTAGCTTTATCAACTTCAATGCCTCTTTCAGAAATTTTGTGCCCCAAGACAATACCTTCATTAACCATAAAGTGGCATTTCTCCCAATTCAAGACAAGGTTAGTTTCTTCACATCTCTGCAAAACTCGATCAAGGTTGCTTAAGCAATCATCAAAAGAGGATCCATAAACGGAGAAATCATCCATGAATACCTCACATATCTTTTCAAAAAAAATCAGAAAATATAGCCATCATGCATCTTTGAAAGGTAGCAGGTGCATTACATAAACCAAAAGGCATATGTCTATAAGCAAAGGTAGCGAAAGGGCAAGTAAAAGTGGTCTTAGATTGATCATCAGCTGATACGGGTATTTGAGAGAAACCAGAATAACCATCTAGAAAGCAAAAATGTGTGTGTTTGGATAATCTTTCTAGCATTTGATCAATAAAAGATAAGGGGTAATGATCTTTTTTAGTAACCTTATTTAATTTGCGGAAATCAGTTACCATCCTATAACCTGTAATAACTATCATTAGGAACGACAGTAATACCTCCCTTTTTAGGGACAGAATGGACAGGGCTTACCCACTGACTATCAGCAACGGGATAATTTATACCTGCCTCAAGGAGCTTTAGTATTTCCTTTCTTACCACTTCTTTCATCTTAGGATTCAGCCATCGTTGGTGATCACGAACTGGTTTCGCATCTTTCTCCAAATTTATTTTGTGTTGACATAGTGTGGGACTAATGCCTTTAAGATCATCGGGAGTATATACAATAGCAGCATGGTGCTTCTTCAGAGTTTTCAATAATCTCTCTTCTTCATGCTCTGAAAGGTTAGCACTAATAATAACAGGATATATCTTTTTCTCATCAAGATAAGCATATTTAAGAGTATCAGGTAACGGTTTGAGCTCAAACACGGGATCACCCTTGGGTGGAGGAGGATCCCCTAGGATTTCGATAGGCAAATTGTGTTTCAGGATGGTTTCCTGTTTAAAGAATACTTCATCTATTTCCCTTCTTTCATTCATAAACATGTCATTTTCATGGTCTAGCAAATATTGTTCTAAAGGATCACTAGGAGGCACGGCAATAGAAGCAAGACCAATAATTTCATCTTTACTAGGCAATTCCTCTTCACGGTGTTGTCTACGAAATTTAGAGAAATTAAATTCATGAGACATATCACCTAAACCAATAGTAACAACATCCTTTTCGCAATCTATCTTAGCATTAACTGTGTTCAAGAAGGGTCTACCAAATATAATGGGACAAAAGCTATCTTGTGGGGAACCAAGAACAAGAAAATCAGCAGGATATTTAGTTTTCCCACACAAGACTTCAACATCTCTAACAATTTCCATTGGTGAAATAGTATCTCTATTGGCAAGTTTAACTGTGACATCAATATCTTCTAACTCAGCAGGTGCAATATCATGCATAATTTCTTTGTATAAGTCAACAGGTATAACACTAGCACTGGCACCCATATCACATAAGCCATGATAACAATGATCTCCTATTTTAACAGAAATAACAGGCATGCCTACCACAGGTCTATGTTTATCTTTAGCACAAGGTTTAGCAATTCTAGCAGTCTCATCACAGAAATGAATAACATGCCCATCAATATTATCAGACAAGATATCTTTAACAATAGCAATATTAGGTTCGGTTTTAACTTGCTCAGGATGTGTATAAGTTCTAATATTGCTTTTAAGAACCATAGTTAAAGCTTTAGCATGATCTTTTATCCTAACAGGAAAAGGTGGTTTCTCAACATAAGCAGTAGGAACAATAGGATCATTATAAGTGACAGTCTTTTCTTCAACTTTAATAGGTGCAGCTACTTTTACTTCTATGGGAGGATGATATTTAAACCACTTCTCCCTAGGGAGATCAACATGAGTAGCAAAAGATTCACAGAAATAAGCTACTATTTCAGAGTCAAGCCCATATTTAGTGCTAAATTTACGGAAAACATCGGTATCCATAAAAGATTTAACACAATCAAACTTAGGTGTCATACCTGACTTCTTATCTTCGTCGAGGTCCCAATCTTCAGAGTTGCGTTTAATTCTTTCCACTAAATCCCATTTGAATTCAATAGTCTTCATCATAAAAGAGCCAGCACAAGAAGTATCGAGCATGGTGCAGTAGTTATCAGAAAGCCGAGTATAAATTTTTTGAATAATCATTTCTCTTGAGAGCTCATGATTGGGGCATGAATATAACATTGACTTAAGCCTCCCCCAAGCTTGAGCGATGCTTTATCCTTCCCGAGGCCAAAAATTATATATATACTTACGATCACGATGAACAAGATGCATAGGATAAAACTTCTGATGAAATTCCAATTTCAATCGTTTGTAGTTCCATGATCCCATATCATCACGTAGCCTATACCATGTCAATGTGTCTCCCTCCAATGATAAAGGGAAGACCTTCTTATTGATAACATCATCGGGCATACCTGCAAGCTTAAATAATCCACAAACTTCATCCACATATATTAGGTGCTCATCGGGATGTAATGTTCCATCTCCTGCAAAAGGTTTAGCTAGCAGTTTTTCTATCATACCCGAAGGAATATCAAAGTAGACATTTTCATTTTCAGTAGGTTCAGTAGGTTGAGGAGCAACTCTTTGCTCTACTAGTCGGGGTGAAGATACCCCGAACAAGCCCCTCAGAGGATTACTTTCCATAGTAACAAGTGACAGTAAATTTCAGCACACTATATAAATTTTTCCTTACCAAATTACACCTACCAAAGGCGCTTCACTCCCTGGCAACGGCGCCAGAAAAGAGTCTTGATGACCCACAAGTATAGGGGATATATCGTAGTCCTTTTGATAAGTAAGAGTGTCGAACCCAATGAGGAGCAGAAGGAAATGATAAGCGGTTTTCAGCAAGGTATTCTCTGCAAGCACTGAAATTATAGGTAACAGATAGTTTTGTGATAAGATAATTTGTAATGAGAAACAAGTAACATGAGTAAATAAAGTGCAGCAAGGTGGCCCAATCCTTTTTGTAGCAAAGGACAAGCCTGGACAAATTCTTATATAGAGAAAAGCGCTCCCGAGGACACATGGGAATTATCGTCAAGCAAGGTTTCATCACGATCATATGATTCGCGTTCGGTACTTTGATAATTTGGTATGTGGGTGGACCGGTGCTTGTGTGCTTGATAACCCACAAGTATAGGGGATAACAACAGTTTTCGAGGGTAAAGTATTCAACCCAAATTTGTTGATTAGACATAAGGGGAGCCAAAGAATATTCTCAAGTATTAGCAGTTGAGTTGTCAATTCAACCACACCTGGAAAGTTAATATCTGCAGCAAAGTATTTAGTAGCAAAGTAATATGATAGTAGTGGAAACGGTAGCACAAGGTAATAGTAGTAAAAGTAATGTTTTTGGTATTTTTTAGTGATGATAGCAATAGCAACGGAAAAGTAAATAAGCAAAGAACAATATATGGAAAGCTCGTAGGCAATGGATCGGTGATGGAGAATTATGTTGGATGCGGTTCATCATGTAACAGTCATAACCTATGGTGACACAGAACTAGCTCCAGTTCATTAATGTAATGTAGGCATGTATTCCAAATATAGTTGTACGTGCTTATGGAAGAGAACTTGCATGACATCTTTTGTCCTACCCTCCCGTGGCAGCGGGGTCCTTACGGAAACTAAGGGATATTAAGGCCTCCTTTTAATAGAGTACCGGAACAAAGCATTAACACATAGTGAATACATGAACTCCTCAAACTACGGTCATCACCGGTAAGTATCCCGATTATTATCACTTCGGGGTTAATGGATCATAACACATAATAGGTCACAATAGACTTGCAAGATAGGATCAAGAACTCTCATATGTTGATGAAAACATAATAGGTTTAGGTCTGAAATCATGGCACTCGGGCCCTAGTGACAAGCATTAAGCATAGCAAAGTCATAGCAACATCAATCTCAGAACATAGTGGATACTAGGGATCAAACCCTAACAAAACTAACTCGATTACATGATAGATCCCATCCAACCCATCACCGTCCAGCAAGCCTACGATGGAATTACTCACGCACGGCGGTGAGCATCATGAAATTGGTGATGGAGGATGGTTGATGATGACGATGGCGACGGATTCCCCTCTCCGGAGCCCCGAACGGACTCCAGATCAGCCCTCTCGAGAGGTTTTAGGACTTGGCGGCGGCTCCGTATCGTAAAATGCAATGAATTCTTCTCCCTGGTTTTTTTCTCCCCGAAACACAATATATAGAGTTGGAGTTGGAGTCGAGAGGCACCAGGGGGCCCACGAGGTAGGGGCGCGCCTGGGCGCGCCCCCCACCGTCGTGGATAGGTGGTGGCCCCCCTGGCCTTCATCTTTTGCAGGTATTTTTTATATTTTCCAAAAAGTTGCTCCGTGAAGTTTCAGGTCATTCCGAGAACGTTTGTTTCTGCACATAAATAACACCATGGTAATTCTGCTGAAAACAGCGTCAGTCCGGGTTAGTTCCATTCAAATCATGCAAGTTAGAGTCCAAAACAAGGGCAAAAGTGTTTGGAAAAGTAGATACAACGGAGACGTATCAACTCCCCCAAGCTTAAACCTTTGCTTGTCCTCAAGCAATTCAGTTGACAAACTGAAAGTGATAAAGAAAAACATTTACAAACTCTGTTTGCTCTTGTTGTTGTAAATATGTAAAGCCAGCATTCAAGTTTTCAGCAAAGATTATAACTAACCACATTCACAATAATGCTTAGGTCTCAAGTTTACTCATATCAATAACATAATCAACTAGCGAGCAATAATAATAAATCTCGGATGACAACACTTTCTCAAAACAATCATAATATAATATAACAAGGTGGTATCTCGCTAGCCCTTTCTGAGACCGCAAAACATAAATGCAGAGCACCTTTAAAGACCAAGGACTGACTAGACATTGTAATTCATGGTAAAAGAGATCCAGTCAAGTCATACTCAATGTAAACTAACAATAATGAATGCAAATGACAGCGGTGCTCTCCAACTGGTGCTTTTTAATAAGAGGATGATGACTCGGCATAAAAGTAAATAGATAGGCCCTTCGCAGAGGGAAGCAGGGATTTGTAGAGGTGCCAGAGCTCGGTTTTGAAATAGAGGTGAATAATATTTTGAGCGGTATACTTTCATTGTCAACATAACAACCAAGAGATGGAAATATCTTCCATGCTACACTCATTATAGGCGGTTCCCAAATAGAATGGTAAAGTTTATACTCCCCCTTCCACCAACAAGCATCAATCTATGGCTTGCTCAAAACAACGAGTGCCTCCAACTAACAAGAGTCCCAGGGGGAGTTTTGTTTGCAATTATTTTGATTTAGTTTGCATAAAGCATGGGACTGGGCATCCCGGTGACCAGCCATTTATCTCGTGAGTGAGGAGCGGAGTCCACTCCTCTTGAGAATAACCCGCCTAACATGGAAGATACAGACAGCCCTAGTTGATACATGAGCTATTTGAGCATACAAAACAGGATAATTATTTGAAGGTTTAGAGTTTGGCACATACAAATTTACTTGGAACGGCAGGTAGATACCGTATATAGGTAGGTATGGTGGACTCATATGGAATAACTTTGGGGTTTATGGAGTTGGATGCACAAGCAGTATTCCCGCTTAGTACAGGTGAAGGCTAGCAAAAGACTGGGAAGCGACCAGCTAGAGAGCGACAACAATCATGAACATGCATTAAAATTAATCAACACCGAATGTAAGCATGAGTAAGATATAATCCACCATGAACATAAATATCGTGAAGGCTATGTTGATTTTGTTTCAACTACATGCGTGAACATGTGCCAAGTCAAGTCACTTAAATCCTTCAGAGGAGGATACCACCCTATCATACCACATCACAACCATTTTAATAGCATGTTGGCACGCAAGGTAAACCATTATAACTCATAGCTAATCAAGCATGGCACAAGAAACTATGATCTCTAGTTGTCATTGCAAACATGTTTATTCATAATAGGCTGAATCGGGAACGATGAACTAATCATATTTACAAAAACAAGAGAGGTCGAGTTCATACCAGCCTTTCTCATCTCAATAAGTTCATCATATAATCATCATTATTCCCTTTCACTTGCACGACCGAACGATGTGGATAATAATAATAGTGCACGTGCATTGGACTAAGCTAGAATCTGCAAGTATTCAATAAACAGGAGAAGACAAGGCAATATGGGCTCTTTTGTCAGATCAACAATAATGCATATAAGAGCTACTTCAACAATTTAATTATGGTCTTCTCCTATCGACCCCCAAAGAAAAGAAAAGAAATAAAACTATTTACACGGGAGAGCTCCCAACAAGCAAAAGAAGAACAGGAAATCTTTTTGGGTTTTCTTTTTTTAATTACTACTACAAGCATGGAAAGTAAACTAATTAAAAGCTACAACTAATTTTTTTGGTTTTCCTTAAGGTTTATCAAACACACAAGAAGAAAGCATAAAAAGGAAATAAACTGGCATGGATGATACAAATGAAAAAGTATGAGCACCGACATCTAGCAATGCGTGTGTGAACATGAATGTAAAGTCGGTTGGAAATACGTACTCCCCCAAGCTTAGGCTTTTGGCCTAAGTTGGTCTATGGCCACGGTTGGCCTGGCGGATATCCATAATAGTAGTTGGGGTCGTACTGCGATGAAGAAGAAGACTCTGATTGCCACTGGCTGGCAATCATCTCCGGATCCCACTAGTAATTAGACTGTCGTGAAGGATCAACTTGTGGTTCCGGCTCTGGCTCCATAGTTGGTGCAGGGTTCCGATAGGCTTGAATAGCCTTTAACGGAACAAGGTACTGACCTGCAGATAAATCAAACAAAGAAGGAGCAGGCAGGGTAATAGTCTCAGGATGATGTTTATCAAAGAACAATTTGTATTTAAGCTCTCCTTCCCTATTCTTAACAATAAAATCATGTGCCACCATACTTTTATAATCTAAATAAACACGCAGCAGCACCTTTTCTTCCTTTCATAATGCCTAATAGGTATGTTAAAATGCGCAGCTAGGCGTGAGGCATAGATGCCTCCAAAGATGGGGGCCCTTGGTACTGTTCAGACTTAGCCGTTTAGCAATAATGCCACCCATACTAACAGAGTTATCACCATATAAACCATGGAGCAAAATAATAATATCAGTGACACTAAGGTTTCCACAGTTCCCGCGACCAATTAAACAACGACTAGCAAATAATTCAAAATAGCGTAAAACAGAAAAATGTATGCTGGTGATTCGTGCATCGGAAACATTCCTTGTTTCCCCTACAGTGATAGTGTCAATAAATCCATCCACATCCTCACGATGTGGTTCCTCTGTTTTGCCCTTGAAAGGGACTAAACAGACCCGACAAAAATCATAAAGTGACATCTCCTTATGCTCATCATATAAATGAAACTCAACCGTAGGTGGTGAGCTCCTAGAATGGAAATGAAAGTTTTGCACAAAGATATTTGTGAGTAAGAGATACTGATCGTGTTGGTCATGGAGGAAAGCGGTGAGGCCTGCATTCTTAGCCAATTCATAAAAATCTTCATAAATCCTGGCTGCTCTCAAGAAATCATCGGAAGGCCATTCACATGACCGAACCTCCGCGGTGCGAGGCAGATTATACTTAGGCTTCGGTGCCTTTTCCTTCGAGCTTCTGCTCGATGAGCCCCTCAAAAGTCTCTTCATCATTTTCTGAAAAATTCTAAAAATTTTAGTAACTTCAAAATAAAAGTAAACCAAACTCAATAATATTGATAGCAACTACTCCTATAAGTGCCTAGGGCCTATATCATGCATCAAAACTACTTTTGACCATATAAATTTGACATGCAAGCTCAAGAACAGGGTCACCTAAGCAGCAACAATTTGCAATGAATAAAGCACTAGAACAAAAACTAATTGGACCAATGGAGGAGTCACATACCAAGGAACAATCTCCTCAAGCAGTTTTGTGAGAGGTGCTTTGAGCAAGGAGATCGAAAATGGCAGCAAGATGAGCTAGAACTCGTCCTTGAGCTGGATATTCGTGTTTGTGGGAGGAAGAAGAAGTGTGTGGGTGCAGGAATAAGTGGAGGAGGGCCACCGTGGGCCCACGAGGCAGGGGGCGCGCCCAGGGGGTAGGGCGCGCCCTCCACCCTCGTGGGCAGGTGGTTGACCCCCCCTGTTGTGTTCTCAGTGCCAAATATTCTCAAATATTTCAGAAAAAAAAATATTTAAATTTCAGGGCATTTGGAGAACTTTTATTTTCGGGGTATTTTTATATTGCATGGATAATCAGAAAATAGACAGAAAGTACTTATTTTTATTTTATTTATTATAAATAACAGAAAGTAAAAGGAGGATACAGAAGGTTGTGCCTTCTAGTTTCATCCATCTCATGATCATCAAAAGGAATCCACTAACAAGGTTGATCAAGTCTTGTTAACGAACTCATTCCGAATAACATGTAACCGGAGAAATTTTGAATAACACTATATTACCTCAACGGGGATATGCACATCCCCAATAACAAGAATATCATATTTCTTCTTGATAGTAGGTAGAGGAAATTCAAAACCTCCAAATATAATCGATGGACCTTTTCCAATAGAGTTGATACTATGAACTTGAGGTTGTTTCCTCGGAAAGTGTATCGTGTGCTCATTACCATTAACATGAAAGGTGACATTGCCTTTAGTGCAATCAGTAACAGCCCCTGCAGTATTCAAAAAGGGTCTTCCAAGAATAATAGACATACTATCGTACTCGGGAATATCAAGAATAACAAAGTCCGTTAAAATAGTAACGTTTGCAACTACAATAGGCACATCCTCACAAATGCTGACAGGTATAGCAGTTGATTTATTAGCCATTTGCAAAGATATTTCAGTAGGTGTCAACTTATTTAAATCAAGTCTACGATATAAAGAGAGAGGCATAACACTAACACCGGCTCCAAGATCACATAAAGCAGTTTTAACATAGTTTCTTTTAATGGAGCATGGTATAGTTGGTACACCGGGATCTCCAAGTTTCTTAGGTATTCCACCTTTAAAAGTATAATTAGCAAGCATGGTGAAAATTTCAGCTTCCGGTATCTTTCTTTTATTTGTAACAATATCTTTCATATACTTAGCATAAGGATTCATTTTGAGCATATCAGTTAATCGCATACGCAAAAAGATAGGTCTAATAATTTTAGCAAAGCGCTCAAAATCCTCATCATCCTTTTTCTTGGATGGTTTGGGAGGAAAAGGCATGGGTTTCTGAACCCATGGTTCTCTTTCTTTACCGTGTTTCCTAGCAACAAAATCTTTCTTATCATAACGTTGATTCTTTGATTGTGGGTTATCAAGATCAACAGCAAGTTCAATTTCTATATCATTATCATTACTAGGTTGAGTATCATCATGAACATTATCATTAACATTATCACTAGTTTCAGGTTCATTACCAGATTGTTTCAGCATCAGAGATAGAAATATCATTTGGATTCTCAAGTGTTTCAGTAATAGGTTCACTAGAAGCATGCAAAGTCCTATCATTTTTCTTCCTTTTAGAAGGACTAGGTGCATCTATATTATTTCTCTGAGAATCTTGCTCAATTCTCTTAGGATGGCCTTCGGGATACAAAGGTTCCTGAGTCATTCTACCACCTCTAGTCATAACTCTAACAGCATTATCATTATCCTTAATATTCAATTCATTGAGCAAATCATTTTGAGCTTTAAGTACTTGTTCTACTTGAGTGGTAACCATAGAAGCATGTTTACTAATAAGTTTAAGTTCACCTTTGACATTAGCCATATAATCACCCAAGTGTTCAAGAATATTTGAATTGTATTTCAATTGTCTACCAAAATAAACATTAAAATCTTCTTGCTTAGCCATAAATTTATCAAACCCATCTAAGCATGGGCTGGCAAATTTAGTAAATGGGATTTCAGCTTTATCATATCTATAGAGAGAATTTACCATTACTACCTGTGTCGGGTTATCAAGACCATGAGTTTCTTCAATAGGTAAAGGATTAAGACCATATGTTTCTTCAACAGGCGGTAAATTAAGACCATGTATTTCTTCAATAGGAGGTAAATTCTTAACATCTTCAGCTTTAATGCCCTTTTCTTTCATAGATTTCTTTGCCTCTTGCATATCTCCAAGACTGAGAAATAGAATACCCCTCTTCTTCGGAGTTGGTTTAGGAATAGGCTCAGGAATTGGCTCCAGAGGTGTCCAATTGTTTTCATTTGTCAACATATTATTCAATAGAATTTCAACTTCATCCAGTGTTCTTTCCCTGAAAACAGAACCAGCACAACTATCCAGGTAATCTCTGGAGGCATCGGTTAGTCCATTATAAAAGATATCAAGTATTTCATTTTTCTTAAGAGGATGATCAGGCAAAGCATTAAGTAATTGGAGAAGCCTCCCCCAAGCTTGTGGGAGACTCTCTTCTTCAATTTGCACAAAATTATATGTATCCCTTAAAGCAGCTTGTTTCTTATGAGCAGGGAAATATTTAGCAGAGAAGTAATAAATCATATCCTGGGGACTACGCACACAACCAGGATCAAGAGAATTAAACAATATCTTAGCATCACCCTTTAATGAGAACGGAAATATTTGAAGGATATAAAAGTAGCGAGTTCTCTCATCTTTAGTGAACAAGGTGGCTATATCATTTAATTTAGTAAGATGTGCCACAACAGTTTCAGATTCATAGCCATGAAAAGGATCAGATTCAACCAAAGTAATTATATCAGGATCAACAGAGAATTCATAATCCTTATCAGTAACACAGATAGGTGAAGTAGCAAAGCAGGGTCAGGTTTCATTCTAGCATTTAGAGATTGCTTGTTCCATTTAGCTAATAACCTCTTAAGTTCGTATCTATCTTTGCAAGCTAAAATAGCTAAAGAAGCTTCTTGATCAAAAACATAACCCTCAGGAATAACAAGTGATTCTTCATCATCACTTTCATCAGTATTATCAGATTCAATATTTTCAATCTCTCTAGCCCTAGCAAGTTGTTCATCAAGAAATTCACCAAGTGGCACAATAGTATCAAGCATAGAAGTAGTTTCATCATAAGTATCATGTATAGCAGAAGTAGCATCATCAATAACATGCGACATATCAGGACAAATAGCAGAAGCAGTTTTAGGTGTCGCAAGCTTACTCAGAATAGAAGGTGAATCAAGTGCAAAGCTAGATGGCAGTTCCTTACCTCCCCTCGTAGTTGAGGGATAAATCTTGGTTTTTGGATCTCTCAAATTCTTCATAATGGTAAGCAGATATAAATCCCAAGTGACTCAAAGACTAGAGCTATGCTCCCCGGCAATGGCGCCAGAAAATAGTCTTGATAACCCACAAGTATAGGGGATCGCAACAGTTTTCGAGGGTAAAGTATTCAACCCAAATTTGTTGATTCGACACAAGGGGAGCCAAAGAACATTCTCAAGTATTAGCAGCTGAGTTGTCAATTCAACCATACCTGGAAACTTAATATTTGCAGCAAAGTATTTAGTAGCAAAGTAATATGATAGTAGTGGTAAAGGTAGCACAAGGTAACAGTAGTAAAAGTAATGTTTTTGGTATTTTGTAGTGATGATAGCAATAGCAACGGAAAAGTAAATAAGCGAAGAACAATATATGGAAAGCTCATAGGCAATGGATCGGTGATGGAGAATTATGTCAAATGCGGTTCATCATGTAACAGTCATAACCTAGGGTGACACAGAACTAGCTCCAGTTCATCAATGTAATGTAGGCATGTATTCTGAATATAGTCATACGTGCTTATGGAAGAGAACTTGCATGACATCTTTTGTCCTACCCTCCCGTGGCAGCGGGGTCCTTACGGAAACTAAGGGATATTAAGGCCTCCTTTTAATAGAGTGTCGGAACAAAGCATTAACACATAGTGAATACATGAACTCCTCAAACTACGGTCATCACCGGTAAGTATCCCGATTATTGTCACTTCGGGGTTAACGGATCATAACACATAATAGGTGACTATAGACTTGCAAGATAGGATCAAGAACTCTCATATATTGATGAAAACATAATAGTTTCAGATCTGAAATCATGGCCCTCGGGCCCTAATGACAAGCATTAAGCATAGCAAAGTCATAGCAACATCAATCTGAGAACATAGTGGATACTAGGGATCAAATCCTAACAAAACTAACTCGATTACATGATAGATCCCATCCAACCCATCACCATCCAGCAAGCCTACAATGGAATTACTCATGCATGGCGGTGAGCATCGTGAAATTGGTGATGGAGGATGGTTGATGATGACGATGGCGACGGATTCCCCTCTCCGGAGCCCCGAACGGACTCCAGATCAGCCCTCCCAAGAGGTTTTAGGGCTTGGCGGTGGCTCCGTATCGTAAAACGCGATGAATTCTTCTCCCTGGTTTTTTCACCCCGAAACACAATATATAGAGTTGGAGTTGGAGTCGGAGAGGCACCAGGGGGCCCACGAGGTAGGGGGTGCGCCCTAGGGGGGCAGGCGCGCCCCCACCCTCGTGGACAGGTGGTGGGCCCCCTGGCCTTCATCTTTTGCAGGTATTTTTTAGATTTTCCAAAAAGTTACTCCGTGAAGTTTCAGGTCATTCTGAGAACGTTTGTTTCTGCACATAAATAACACCATGGTAATTCTGCTGAAAACAGCGTCAGTCCGGGTTAGTTCCATTCAAATCATGCAAGTTAGAGTCCAAAACAAGGGCAAAAGTGTTTGGAAAAGTAGATACGACGGAGACGTATCAGTGCTGTCCTTACTTGGAAAAGCATCCCACTTATGATTAACCTCTATTGCAAGCATCCGCAACTACAACAAAAGTATTAAGGTAAAACTAACCATAGCATGAAACATATGGATCCAAATCAACCCCTTACGAAGCAACGGATAAACTAGGGTTTAAGCTTCTGTCACTCTAGCAACCCATCATCTACTTATTACTTCCCAATGCCTTCCTCTAGGCCCAAATAATGGTGAAGTGTCATGTAGTCGACATTCACATAACACCACTAGAGGAGAGACAACATACATCTCAGCAAAATATCGAACGAATACCAAATTCACATGACTACTAATAGCAAGACTTCTCCCATGTCCTCAGGAACAAACGTAACTACTCACAAAGCATATTCATGTTCATAATCAGAGGGGTATTAATATGCATATAGGATCTGAACATATGATCTTCCACCAAATAAACCAACGAGCATCAACTACAAGGAGTAATTAACACTACAAGCAACCCACAGGTACCAATCCCAGACATAGAGACAAGAATTGGATACAAGAGATGAACTAGGGTTTGAGAGGAGATGGTGCTGGTGAAGATGTTGATGGAGATTGACCCCCTCCCGATGAGAGGATCGTTGGTGATGACGATGGCGATGATTTCCCCTTCCCGGAGGGAAGTTTCCCCATTAGAACAGCTCCACCAGAGCCCTACATTGGTTCCGCCAAGGTTCCGCCTCGTGGCGGCGGAGTCTCATCCCGAAAGCAGGCTTATGATTTTTTCCTCATTGAAAGACTCCATATAGCAGAAGATGGGCATCGGAGGGCCACCAGGGGGCCCACGAGGCAGGGGCACGCCCAGGGGGGTAGGGCGCGCCCCCCACCCTCGTGGACAGGGTGTGGCCCCCCTCCGGAACTTCTTGCGCTCAGTATTTTTTATATATTCTAAAAATGACTTCCGTGAAGTTTTAGGACTTTTGGAACTGTGCAGAATAGGTCTCTAATATTTGCTCCTTTTCCAGCCCAGAATCCCAGCTGACGGCATTCTCCCTCTTTATGTAAACCTTGTAAAATAAGAGAGAATAGGCATAAGTATTGTGACATAATGTGTAATAACAACCCATAATGCAATAAATATCGATATAAAAGCATGATGCAAAATGGACGTATCATGTGACAAATACTATTGGTTCAGATCGTGATACTAAATTTCATATCCACTTTTGGAGATTTTTATGGGCTAAGTTGGGGACTAAACTGCTTTTTAGTACTACTTGTCACCCCCAAATTGATGGACAAACTGAAGTAGTCAATAGAACATTGTCTACTATGCTTAGGGCTGTTTTGAAGAATAACAAGAAAATGTGGGAAGAATGCTTGCCTCATATTGAATTTGCTTATAATCGTTCATTGCATTCTACTACTAAGATGTGCCCTTTTGAAATTGTGTATGGTTTCCTACCTAGTGCACCTATTGATTTGTTGCCTCTTCCATCTTCGGAGAAGGTTAATTTTGATGCTAAAGAATGTGCTGAATTGATTTTAAAAATGCATGAGTTAACTAAGGAAAACATTGAGCGTATGAATGCTAAACATAAACTTGCTGGAGATAAGGGTAGAAAACATGTTGTGTTTGCACCTAGAGATCTTGTTTGGTTACATTTGCATAAGGATAGATTTCCTAATTTGCGCAAATCAAAGCTAATGCCACGTGCTAATGGTCCTTTTAAGGTGTTAGAGAAAATAAATGATAATGCATATAAACTTGAGCTGCCTGTAGATTTTGGGGTTAGTCCCACTTTTAACATTGCAGATTTGAAGCCTTATTTGGGTGAGGAAGATGAGCTTCCGTCGAGGACGACTTCATTTCAAGAAGGGGAGGATGATGAGGACATCAATACCATTGTTACACCCACAACCCCTGCTGCTATACATACTGGACCAATTTCTAGAGCTCGCGCATGCCAATTAAATTACTAGGTACTTTCGTTTCTTGGTAACGATTCTAATGTTCATGAGAATATGATGCTGCCTAAATTGGATACATTGATTTTGCTTACAAATGAAGGGCCTGGCTTGGACAAGAAAGATGAACCTTGGAGCAAGTTCAAGCATGGAGATGATGGCGTGCGCAAGGGGAACAAGAACGGAGTTACAAGTAATGATTCCAGGACTTTGAAGCCACCATAATGAGTGCATGAAGCCTTGGACGAAATATACAAGATGCAACTTCATAAATTTCGCCCAGAGGCTATTCTAGGTGTTGCGGCACCTTATTTTTGGGCCAGGCCCATGTAATTTCGAAATACTTGATTATAGGCTGTTTTTAGAGTCCGTATGTGTGGGGAAACAAGAGTTAGGGTTGGTTTCGGACCCCTCCTCCAAGGGCCACGAAATTCCCCCCTCTCTCCTCCATATATACATCCCTTAGGGCATCGTTTAGACTTCGGGTTTTGTTTAGATTAAAAGTTTGCCATAGCTGCAACTTCGCGTACTTCGTTTGTGTTCAATGACCAGACCAAGACGAACCCCACCTTGATCAATAAAGCTTTCATCTTATATTCGCAATATCCAGATTGCAATCTTAGTTTCTTGCTCGTTCTTTGTTTGCTTGCAGGAAATAGACCTTCATGGTCAGGTTGATAGTGCTCCGGCGTGGTCAATAACCTCTTGGAGTTGGTTTAGCAATTGCTAAGGCGCGACATCCTCTCACGTTCGTAGTCGGATCGTCAAAGTCAACTTCCACCAAAGCGATATCCATCATCTCATCAAAAGACGGGACACCTTTGCCTCTATCACCTTGTAATATGAAGCTTGTATTATTTGAATTTGTGTCTAGAGTTGTCTTGTGATATCTTCCCATGAGTCCCTGATCTTGATCGTACACATTTGCGTGTATGATTAGTGTACGATTGAATCGGGGGCATCACACTTGGTACATTCCTTGTCTCTTGGTCTTCTAAGAAAGAAAAGTTGGTATCATCATCCACCGCCGAAGCGGAATACATTGCCGCAGGATCATGTTGTGCTCAATTACTTTGGATGACCCAAACTCTCAAAGATTATGGGATACATGTGAGACATGTTCCATTGCTTTGTGACAATGAGCGTGCTATTAAGATTGCACACAATCCTGTGCAACATTCTCGAACTAAGCATATTGAAGTTCGTCACCATTTCATTCGTGATCATGTTGCTAAATAAGACATTAATCTTAAGCATGTTCGAACTGACAAGCAATTGGCAGATATCTTCACTAAACCACTTGATGAAAAGATATTTTGTCGCTTTGATGAGTGAGTTGAACATCATTGATGCCTCAAATTTGGAATAGAGATTCCATTTGGATACATGCAAGGCATGGGGCTATATGAGTAATCCTTGATATTTCTCTTATGATGATCATTTATATTGGATATACTTGCACCTTGTATGGTATGTAACCCTTGAAGGTACTTGGCTGAGCCTCATTCTATGAGATTGCAAATCACTCACATCATGGGCAATCATTACATTACCAAGTATCTATGCTTTGCTTGTTGAGATCAAGGAACAAGTCTACACTCGACATATCCTTTGACAAAATTTATATGATGAATTTCACTCTTACGACTTTGGATACATAAGAGTTATTCCTTGCAAGACTAACCCATGTAGGAAGATGAGCTTCAAATTTATTAGGGATGCTCCCAACTCTTGATGGTCCACATGAACATTGAGCATCCACCACAAGTTCAACTACATGATCAAGTTCAACAACAAACCCAAGGTATGTTTTTCCATCTTAGGAAGCTTTACTCCAAGTCATGAGTTGAAGCAACTCATCAAGATGTGAATACATTAAGATGCTCAAATGGCAAATGGCAACCCCATTTTGAGCCTAACGATGAGTATGACCTATGATCAAGTGATCCCACTTGACTCCTAAGTCAACATACTAACATAGGTGACTATGTCACAGACCACCTCTAGATGAAGTTCTCTAGTGTTTCCTTTCATTAGTTACATTTCTTTTGATTTCTTCTTGCTAATGGATTTCTCTTTTAAACAAAAAAACTTCATCTAGATCCTTTTCTATTTTCTCTGATCTTTTCTGTTCTTCTAAGTCAAATTCATTATAAATTCTATCAAAATTCCTTGAAAATCTTTGTAAAATTTCAATTACAAGTGAGTTGAGTTGACAAATTTTTCCTTTGCGTTGGCTTGGTCACACTGATCCAAAGCCTATCGGCTAGACCGAAGCACAAGTTCTACTTGTACAAAGTTCATCGATTCCACCAAAAGGAACTACTTCGGTCTCACCGATGTGCTCTGTCTGTGACTCTACCATCTCGGAGTCACCGATTGACACAAATCGGCGCCACCGATTTCACTGTTGAGAAAGCATTTTGCCATCTTATAGAGTTTACTCTTATCAGCTCCACTCGATTTTTCTTTCCCTCTACCTGCGTCTTAAGTTGCATTCTGATTTGTTGTGTCTCTCAAGGACCTTCCCAATGCGCGTGTGTGCCTTCCCGGCGGGGCCTGCGGGCCCGCCACCCTGGACGACGACGCTGCCCTGCCGCTTGCGGGGGGGAGCGGTGGAGCCTTGAATGGGATGGGCGCGACATGGTTGGTGACGAGATCTGCCGAGGAGGAGGGGGCATGGGATGGCATCCATGGTGACGGCCGACGACTGGAAGGCCTCCATGGCGACGGAGGGAAGCCGGGGAAGGTGCTCTGGATTTGGCGGAGGGAGGTGGTTGGTGGCGGAGGGAAAGGGAAGCAGGAACGGGAACGGCCACGCGGAAATGCCCCCCCTCCCGCCAAATCTCGCAGCCGATAGGGATCAAGCTAGGGTTGGCCCCCCGCCCCGTGAATCTAAAGGTTGAGGGCGAAGTTTTTTCGTGCCCCGTATTTTTTTACAGTTCACGAGCCAATACGGTGTCTGACCGGCGTGCTTTTTTCGCACGAAACTGTAAACGGGCGGCTATTTTGCGGGTCAGCATTTTTAAGGGTCTGCTAGAGATGCTCTTAGGGCTGTTTGGTTGGTTACCTCAGCTCCATGCCTGGGAAAAATAGGTGCCAGGTCTACGCCTCAAAATTGAATAGAATTTGCCTGGCCAGACTGCCTGGGTTGGATGGTGTTTGGTTGCAGCCATCGGCCTGGACTAGTATTGTGATAGTTTCTGGTCGCTTTTGTCAGTACAAGTTCCTGGATTTGGATAGCCAAGCAACTTGCTTTCGGCCGCCAGGCGTCTGATCTGGTTTGCCTGGATTAGGCTAAGAGTGTGTTTGGTTGCCATCCTGGGGCAAAAGCGCCTGGCCTAGAGTGTCCCTGAAAGCTGCCTGCACCTTGTTTGGTTCATGACCCGGTGAATCGGCTCGTAGCCTGGCCTGGATCACGTACATAAGGGATTAGCTTGGCCAGCTATCCAGTCACACACTTAGGGGCTATTTGGTTGGTTACCTCGGCTCCATGCCTGGGAAAAGCAGATGTCTGGTCTATGCCTGAAAATTGAATGAAATTTGCTTGGCCAGGCTGCCTAGGCTAGATGGTGTTTGGTTGCAGCCCTTGGCCTGGACTAGTATTAAAGCAATGTGATAGTTTATGGTCGCTTTTATCGTATGGGTTGCTGGATTTTGATAGTCACGCGACTTGCTTTCGGCTGCCAGGCATCCGATCTGGTTTCCTGAGTCAGGCTAAGTGCGTGCGTGGGCTGGATGGTGTTTGGTCGCGCCCTCGGCCTAGACTAGTATTAAAGCAATGTGATAGTTTATGGTCGCTTATGTCAATACGGGTTGCTAGATTTGAATAGCCCGACAATTTGCTTTCGGCCATCATGCGTCCGATTTGGTTCGCCTGGGTCAGACTAAGTGCATGCCTGGATAGCTGGCGAGACTAATCCCTTCTATACGTGATACAGACCAGGCTACGAGCCGATTCACCAGGTCATGAACCAAACAAGGTGCGGGCAGCTTTTACGGACATGATAGCCAATACTTTTCCGGAAACCCTAAAATGCTCCGGCGATTAGGGTTTGGCGGACTTTGACGGCGCCCGCAGATCGACTCAGCGGGGCGCACCAGATTTCCGCTGGAGGATGGCGACACCCTCTGGAAGCGGCAGCGGGGCGGCGGCGGAGACGCTGTCACCGAGGACTGCTAGGGCGCGCCTGGAGGAGCAACTAGGAAAGCTTGACATCACGGAAGAAGAGACAACGCCTGTCGTGGTTCTAAGTCTGACAGTAGAATGGGGGTAGGAATGTAGAGGCAAGATCCTAGCTATGGAGGAGTTGTACACGCAAGTTTTACGAGTTCAGGCCCTTCTCAGAGGAAGTAATAGCCCTACGTCTCGGAGCCCGGAGGCGGTCGACTGGATTATGAGCGTGTGAGTTACATGGGGTGCGAACCCTTGTCCCAGAGGAGGGGGGTGGCTTATATAGAGTGCGCCAGGACCCCAGCTCCCCTCCGTTACATAGGATTCAATGTACATAAAGAGGAGGCGTTACAGGTAACGCCTGTATTGAAGTGATACAAATGATCATTAAATATATGAGTAAATACCCGACCATTCCTGCGTAGAGCGGCTTTAGGTCTTCTTATATGTCGAGTGGTTTCATGGTCGAGTGACCTGGATAAAGAGAGGTCTCCGAGTGAATGGTAGGTCGAGTGGACTCCACTCGACACCTTTGCTGGATCCCTTCCTCTGATTCTTGAACTTCTTTGTTCTTAGGACAAGGACCTTAGGTAGGACGTATAGGTCAGGCCTATTACCCTACCCCAGGTTCGTGTCCTCATCATTAGCCCCCGAATGGATCGAGGTTTGAGTGAAAAAGAAGGAGGGAGTTAACCTTGCTTCTGCTCTGGCTTTGCCTTGTCTTCATCTCCCGGTGGAGTCCAGTTGTTAGAACTTCAGCTTCGTTTCAGTCGCCTTGATCGATTCAGAAATTGCCGACTGGCTTATTCAATGACATCCGTCGAGTGACATCTTTGACATGAAATCTTTGGCGTGATCGGTTGTAGAGGATCCCGGATTCCACGGGATTCAAAATTTTGGTGGAAGCGCGCCAGGCGGAGCACTCCGTGGTAAGTGGAGTAGATAAATAGGACGTTTCGATTTCCATGCCACCTTTTTCGCCATGTATCACGTGTGCGACTGTTGGGGGGATTTGACAGGATTGCTCGGCCCACGCATCAGCCACTCGGAAGCAGGCCTTTAAAAGCGGCGAGGCCGAGGCATTTGCACTATGCGCGTCCATTTCCCTTCTTCTTCCCCTCGCATCTCCACTCCGTCCAGCCCAATCACTCTCGACGCCGCAGCTCCGCCGCTATGGGGAAGGACAAAACGGCGGCGCCAGAGCGTGCGAAGAAGGTGACGGGGGCGGCGAAGAACAAGATGAATCGGGGGTCTTCATCGCACTCGGGGCTGTCGTCGGGTTGGATCCAAGGAGACTGGATCCGATCTTCGCTTCGGCAGGAGGACTTGGATGATATGGCTGAGTTAGGGCTGATCGTCCATAAGTCTGCGCGTCTGCCGAGGGGGGAAACGGAGCCGCAGCCGCGACCGGGTGAGTGTGTTCTGCTCGCCACCCATGTCGACCGCGGCTTCTCGCTTCCACCACACCCCTTCTTTCGAGGTTTCCTGAATTTCTTTGGTGCCCAACTCCACCATTTTACTCCCAATACCATCACATATCTTGTTGCATTCGTCTCCATGTGTGAGAATTTCCTGGGGTGCCGACCGCACTGGGGTCTCTTCAAGCACATTTTTACCATCCGATCCCAAACTTTGAAGAAAGCGAACTTGAACGATGAGAAGACCCATGTTATCCAGATGTGTGGGGGTCTGGGCATTCAGAAGAGGAAGAGGAGTTCTTTTTCCCCGATGACTCTTCCGGAGTCGGTCAGGGGCTGGCAGTCGACTTGGTTCTACTACCAGGATATCGCGACCCCAGGCCAGTCGGCCGGGCTCCCCCCTTTCTCTTTTGACTGCATTCAAACTCCATCTTCATTGAAAGTGACTGCTACGAAGAAGGCGGAGACAGGCATGCTAGTCGAGAAAGTAGTCCAACTGATCAACCAAGGTGTCACCGGTATGGACCTGCTCGAGGTGTTCCTTAGTCGACGGATCCAACCTCTCCAAGCTCGTGACCACTCCATGTGGATGTACTCCGGGGTTGGCGACACCGCTCGAGTTCATCCGGAGGAGGTGGAGGCCAAAACAGTGGCCGAGTGGTTGATGGGTATCACCGGAAACAAGGACAACCCCAAGGGTGCTAGGAGAGTCGACCCTTTCAGCAACAGCAACCTGCCAGACAAGGTCTGGTCATCATAACTGAGTTTTTGAACGTATTTTCCGACTGACTATTGATCCGACTGACTTATGATCGGTCCCTTGTTTTGCAGATCTACACGGAGATGTATTCAATGCCTAATGGTGAACAAGATCTGGAGTATGACCAAGAGGGCGAGGACAGTGCCGAGGAGAGTGGCCAGTGGGAGTTCCCTGTTGACGATGATGAAGACGAGAGCGATGAGTCGGACGATGAGGAAGTGGCCGACTCACCGCCTCATTTTGAACATCGATCGAAGCTGCGCCATGATCCCGCGAGCAAGCGTGGCAAAGCTGTGGTGTCGAATGCCCCATCTCACAAGTGCGCTCGATCCTTGACTCCAGAATTGACTGAGAAGGTCACCAAGCAGTCCAAAATTAATCTTTCGAAGGCCCGGAAGACCTTGCCTAGAATCAAGATGGATGTCCCTGTTGCCTCTGGGTAAACATTCTTCTCATATTTTCTTGTTCCGACCGATTTCCTGTTCCGACCGGTTTTTCTTGTTCTGACCGAGTGGATGATGAACCTGTATAGCCCGACCTCTGCTGCGACTGATATGGATGTTGACAAAACTCTAGCCGACGAGGAAGCTGACGACGCCGTCACCTCCAAAGCCAGTAAGTCTGCCCGATTCGAATTCATTAAGTCGACTGGATGGTTTGTCAGTTATCCTTATGGCTTTCTCTGTTTATTGCAGTTCCACGAGACGTTGTTGTGCTCCCGGACGATGAAGAAGAAGTACCGCTGAGAGGGAGGAGGAGGAAGGACAAGGAACTGGGCGGGAAGGCGCCTGAAGTCCAGTTTCTTCGGTCGACTGTGACGCCTGGGACGACGGTCGAGTGATCAACGGATCCGGCTCGAACCAACGTCACCTTCGCTGTTCCTTTGTCAACTGATTGCCCCTCAGGATCAGCTGCTCAGACTTCTGCTGCGCCGATACAACTCTCTGCCTCAGATCCGACGGCTGCTTCGATTGTTCTGCCTTCATCACTTTTTACTGCATATCAAACTCCGGACGATCCACCGGCTGCTGCCAAGGAAGCGCTTCTTCAGTTGAATCTTGTGATGGGGCAAATGAAAGTGCTGCATGAGGCTAGTCATATAGCCTTCAACGCTGGAGCTGCTCTGCAAGCCAATGTCCAGGTTAGTTGATTTTCCGATCGACCATATTTCTTGTCTGATCACCCACTGGGGTGTGGCTGTTTTGAAATTGCATGTCTCTTTGTGTCGATTCAAGCTGAATCTTTGCACTAGTGGGGGCATGCTGAGTGCACCCACTGGGTGTAGTCCCCGAGACCATAGTTGACTGCGGGCAGTCGACTGTGGTCTGAGAATAGGAACTTTTTTTGCAACTCGAACTGGGCAAGCCACGCCGAGTGGAACCAAAACTAGAGGGGGCACGCTGAGTGCACCCACTGGGTGTAGTCCTCGAGACCATAGTTGATTGCGGGCAGTCGACTGTGGTCTGAGAATATGAACCTCTCTTTTTTTTACAAAATCAGTGGGGGCACGCTAAGTGCACCCACTAGGTGTAGTCCCTGAGACTGCCATTGAATGTTTGATTCGGTGGTAGTCTTAGAGTAGCTATCATTGTGATGTCTTTTATCTCTATCGACTGATATGGCTTTAACTGCAGAAATCTTGTGATCTTGGGGCTCAGCTTTCTGCAATGAACAAACAGCAAATCAGCCTCAATCTTGATCTGGAATTGGCCAAGAAGAATATCAAGACCGCTCGTGACGAAGTAGCTGCCATGGGAGGTAACCAATCGCTAACTGTATATCCCACTGCTGGCACTTTTCTTTTCCATTTTTTGAACCGAGTGACTCCACTCGAGTAGATGTACGTAGTGAAAACCACCAACTCCAAGCCCGTCTGAATAATGTTGTTTCTTTAGAGAAAATGAAGCAGGCTTTGGAGAAGAAGGATCTGGATCTTGCTGCAGCACAGAAGGAGGCACGCGACAAAACAACACTTGCTGACAAGAAGCTTGCTTCAGTCGGCAAGTTAGAAGAAGAAAACTCCAAGCTAAAGACTGTTGTTTCTGACGCCAATCGGGAGGTCGAGCAACTGAAGAAGGACAAGGAGAAACTGACCGACGAGCTTGGGGGCCTCAAGGCCAAGAACGGCGAACTGGAGTCTTATCTGGGCCAGCTTGCTGCAAAGCTGGTTTTGAAACTTGAAGGTACTGATTAATCTGTCTTATTTCTGTCGACTGCCGAGTCTAATTATACCGTCGATTCACCATTCACTCGACTGTGCAGAATTTTGCCAAGACTTTGAAGCAGAAACTGGGCGGGTCGAGATGGGTCTTGATCCCATAAACTGCCCAGTCAAGGATGATGTTGCGATGAACGTGCTGCGGTTGGAATCTCGTATGGACAGTGCGGTTGCTTATCTTGCCCGCCTGAAAGCTGCGATGACTCGGGTTGATGCTGAACTCTGGCCTCAGGCGGAACTGTCTCAAGATCTTGAGTCCCTGATGACTCGACTGAATCAAATCCCCGAGCGCGTGCAAGAATGGAAGAAGTCATCCGCTCGCTGTGGTGCTGATGTCGCGTTGTCTCTGGTCCGAGTGCACTGCAAGGACGTCAAAGAAGACAAGCTGGCGGAACTCAAGGTTGCTAACACGAAGAGGCACACTTTCTAGTCTTTCATGGACACCTTCCTTGATGCCGCCACTCGCATTGCAGACAGCATTGACCTTGACAGTTTCTGCGACCCAGCCAGTCCTTCTCCTGATGTGTGACCGAAAAAACATTATGCCTCACATTATTTGCCTCGGAATGTCGAGTGATTATGTAACCGTTAAACTTCTTTGGGCTTGATGCTCGAATACTTTTGATCCGTCGTCCGGTACTTTAGGATTTATCCGAACTTGGTTTATTTCCGAATATGCTTGCGTTTGCCTTCGAGTGGACTTTGTTCTTCACTCGGAATAATCTTTGTGCTTGAGATGCAGCTCTGAGGTGATGACTCCAGTTGACCTTCACTTCATCGTCCTTGTGGATAGGGACGGAGCACGCATTGTACTTGTGGCGTAGCTCCGAAGGAGAAGGTTGCAGTCGACCTGCACCTCGTCGTCCTTGCGGATAGAGATGGAGCGCACATTGTACTTGTGGCGTAGCTCTGAAGGAGAAGGTTGCAGTCGACCTGCACCTCGTTGTTCTTGCGGATAGAGATGGAGCGCACATTGTACTTGTGGCGTAGCTCTGAAGGAGAAGGTTGCGGTCAACCTGCACCTCGTCATCCTTGCGGATAGGGATGTGTTTCGAACTTAGGCGAGTACTGGACTGCAGCTAAGCCCCCGAGTGGGAGGGTTGCCCTCCACTCGGTAGGATTTTTCAAACTTAGGCGAGTACTAGACTGCAGCTAAGCCCCCGAGTGGGAGGGTTGCTCTCCACTCGGTAGGATTTTTCAAACTTAGGCGAGTACTGGACTGCAGCTAAGCCCCCGAGTGGGAGGATCGCTCACCACTCGGTAGGATTTTACAAACTTAGGGGAGTACTGGACTGCAGCTAAGCCTCCGAGTGGGAGGATCGCTCACCACTCGGTAGGATTTTACAAACTTAGGTGAGTACTGGACTGCAACTAAGCCTCCGAGTGGGAGGATCGCTCACCACTCGGTAGGATTTTACAAACTTAGACGAGTACTGGACTGCAGCTAAGCCCCTGAGTGGGAGGATCACTCACCACTCAGTAGGATTTTACAAACTTAGGCGAGTACTGGACTGCAGCTAAGCCCCTAAGTGGGAGGATCGCTCACCACTCGGTAGGATTTTACAAACTTAGGCGAGTACTGGACTGCAGCTAAGCCTCCGAGTGGGAGGATCGCTCACCACTCGGTAGGATTTTACAAACTTAGGCGAGTACTGGACTGCAGCTAAGCCCCCGAGTGGGAGGATAGCTCACCACTTGGTAGGTTTTACAAACTTAGGCGAGTACTGGACTGCAGCTAAGCCCCCGAGCGGGAGGGTTGCTCTCCACTCGGTAGGATTTCTTCAAACTTAGGTGAGTACCGGACTACAGCTAAGCCCCCGAGCGGGAGGGTTGCTCTCCACTCGGTAGGATTTCTTCAAACTTAGGTGAGTACTGGACTGCAGCTAAGCCCCCGAGTGGGAGGGTTGCTCTCCACTCGGTAGGATTTTTTCAAACTTAGGCGAGTACTGGACTGTAGCTAAGCCCCCGAGTGGGAGGCTGGCTCACCACTCGGTAGGATTTTACAAACTTAGGCGAGTACTGGACTGCAGCTAAGCCCCCGAGTGGGAGGCTGGCTCACCACTCGGTAGGATTTTCTTTCGAACTTAGGCGAAACGGATTCGCGGCTAAGTCACCCACTGGGGGTTTTCAGACATAAACCAAAGCACCAACAATCGTGCCAGAGGACTGTAAAGCTCTTGTTTTTGATGAACATATTACAATGGTATTTCTTATTACATTTTATTCGAACAAATACTTAAGTATAAAAGGGGCGGAGCAGCTCCGCGTTCCAAGCCCATGGCTCGTCTTTCTTGTGCTCGACACTGTAAAGGTGGTATGCTCCATTGTGGAGCACTCTGGTGACAATGAAGGGGCCTTCCCAAGCTGGGGTGAGCTTGTGTGGTTTCTGCTGATCCACTCGAAGAACCAAGTCTCCCTCTTGAAAGGCTCGACCCTCCACATGTCTAGCGTGGAATCGACACAAGTCTTGTTGATAAATGGTCGACCGGATCAAGGCCATCTCTCTTTCCTCCTCTAGGAGGTCGACTGCATCTTGCCGAGCTTGTTCTGCTTCATCTTCAGAGAAGAGCTCAACTCGTGGAGCATTATGAAGCAACTCACTCGGTAGAATAGCTTCACCTCCATAGACCAAGAAGAATGGAGTTTGGCCAGTCGACCGATTAGGAGTTTCCCTCAATCCCCAAAGAACTGATGGAAGTTCATCAACCCAGGCGCCCGCTGCGTGCTTGAGATCTCGCATCAGTCGGGGTTT
Source organism: Triticum urartu (assembly GCF_003073215.2). Taxonomy (NCBI): domain Eukaryota; kingdom Viridiplantae; phylum Streptophyta; class Magnoliopsida; order Poales; family Poaceae; genus Triticum; species Triticum urartu. The sequence goes on along the minus strand of NC_053028.1, from coordinate 311,200,894 downwards.
CAGTCCTTTGAGAATCAGGCCATTTGCTCTTTCTGCTTGTCCATTCGACTGGGGATGGGCGACTGAAGCATAGTCGACTCGTGTGCCTTGTGAGGCGCAGAAGGTTCTCAACTCATCAGAATTGAAGTTTGATCCGTTGTCAGTGATGATGCTGTGCGGAACCCCATATCTGAAAATCAACTCTCTGATGAAGCTGACAACAGTACTAGCTTCAAGATTCTTAATAGGCTTGGCTTCGATCCATTTGGTAAACTTGTCGACTGCTACAAGCACATGAGTGAAGCCGCTCCTACCAGTCCTTAGTGGACCAACCATGTCCAATCCCCAAATAGCAAAGGGCTAGACGAGTGGGATGGTCTTCAGGGCTGATGCAGGTTTGTGCGACATATTGGAGTAGAACTGGCAGCCTTCACACCTGTCGACTATATCTTTCGCCATTTCATTTGCTCGTGGCCAATAAAATCCAGCTCGGTATGCTTTAGCCACAATGGTCCGAGAGGACGCATGGTGACCACAGGTCCCCGAGTGGATGTCGTGGAGGATCACTCGGCCTTCTTCTGGTGTTATACATTTCTGGCTGACCCCAGCTGCACTTTCTCTGAATAGTTGACCCCTTATTACAGTAAAGGCCTTGGATCGACGGACGATCCGTCGAGCCTCTTCTTCGTCCTCTGGGAGTTCCTTCCTAAGGATGTACGCAATGTATGGCACCGTCCAGTCGGGAGTGATGACCAGAACCTCCATGATTAGGTCGACCACGGCTGGGATCTCGACTTCAGTCGGATCTGCGGTGCTCTTAGGCTGCGGGGGCTCTTCAGTGAAAGGATCTTCCTGAACTGACGGTGTGTGAATATGTTCCAAAAACACGTTGCTGGGAATGGCTTCTCTCTTGGAACCTATCTTTGCCAAATCATCGGCTGCTTGATTTTTCAGTCGGGGTATATGATGGAGCTCTAACCCCTCAAACTTCTTTTCCAACTTCCTCACCGCATTGCAGTAACCAGTCATAGCTGGGCTTCTAACATCCCATTCTTTCATCACTTGATTGACCACCAAATCTGAGTCGCCGTAGACCATGAGGCGACGGACGCCGAGTGAAATGGCCATACGTAACCCATATAAGAGTGCTTCATATTCTGCTTCGTTATTGGAGGAATCAAAGTGAATCTGGAGGACGTATCTGAGCTTGTCTCCTCGGGGGGATACCAGTACCACCCCAGCACCAGAACCATTCAGCATCTTGGAACCATCAAAGAACATGGTCCAATGCTCTAAGTGAACTTGAGTCAGCAATTGTTGTTGGATCCACTCGACGAGGAAATCTGCTATTGCTTGGGACTTGATAGCTTTCTTTGCCTCAAACTTGATATCTAAGGGAAGGAGTTCAATCGCCCATTTTGCCACTCGACCAGCTGCACAGAGTGATCAGAGAAATAGTGTGCAACCTTCTTCGTGGTCATGTAAATCCCATAAACAAGCTTCTGATAGTGTGGATATCTCCGCTTTGACGGAGTCAGAACTTCAGAAACATAATAAACCGGGCGCTGAACTTTATAGGCTTTCCCCTCTTCTTCCCGCTCGACCGTAAGTACTATACTGGTGACTTGTCCGGTGGCTGCTATATAAAGCAGTAAAGGTTCTTTGCTGATTGGAGCAGCAAGCATTGACTGGGTGGAAAGCAGGGCTTCTAGCTCTGCAAATGCTGCGTCAGCTTTAGGAGTCCACTTGAACTTATCTGACTTCTTCATCAGTCGGTAGAGAGGCAGTGCCTTCTCGCTGAGTCGAGAAATGAATTGACTTAGGGCGGCCAAACAACCAGTAAGCTTCTGGACATCATGCACACGCACAGGGCGTTTCATCCAGAGTATGGCATCGACTTTCTTGGGGTTAGCGTCGATCCCTCGTTCGGAAACGAGAAAACCGAGTAATTTTCCTCCTGGAACTCCGAACATGCACTTCGATGGATTAAGCTTGATATCATACCTTCTGAGGTTGGCAAAGGTTTCAGCAAGGTCAGCCAGTAGGTCGGAACCTTTACGTGACTTGATCACAATGTCATCCATGTACGCTTCCACATTTCGACTAATTTGAGTGAGTAAACACTTCTGAATCATCCGCATGAATGTGGCTCCAGCATTCTTCAGGCCGAATGGCATAGTGACATAACAGAAGCACCCGAATGGGGTGATGAAAGCTGTTTTAATCTCATCGGGTCCATATAGATGGATCTGATGATACCCGGAATAAGTGCCCAAAAACGACAAACGCTCACACCCCGCAGTCGAATCGACTATTTGATCGATGCGAGGGAGAGGAAAATGGTCCTTCGGGCAGGCCCGATTGATATGCTTGAAATCAATGCACATGCAAAGTGAGTCGTCCTTCTTAGGGACCATGACAACATTAGCTAACCACTCGGAGTGGTAAATCTCTCGAATAAACTCAGCTGCCAGGAGTCGAGCCACTTCTTCACCGATTGCTTTTCTCTTCTGTACGGCGGACCGTCGGAGATGTTCTTTGACCGGTTTCACTTTTGGGTCGACTCGCAAACGATGCTCAGCCAGTCCCCTAGGAACACCTGGCATGTCAGAGGGTTTCCATGCGAAGATGTCCCAGTTCTCACGGAGGAACTGGGTGAGCGCTTCTTCCTATTTGGAATCGAGTGTTGTTGAAATGTGAGTCAGAGCAGCATTGGGATCAGTCGGGTGAATATGAATCGGTTTCGTTTCACCGAATGACTGAAATGCTGAATCCGTGGCAGGCTTCTTAGCTCGCAGCAAATCACTCGGATCTGCATTTTTCTGATATTCCTGCAATTCCACTACTGCCATCTGCGCATCGGCGATCTTCGAGCCCTTCTGGAAGCACTCTTCTGCCTTCTTTCTATTGCCAGTGATAGTGATCACACCCTTAGGACCAGGCATCTTCAATTTGAGGTACACATAGCATGGTCGAGCCATAAAACGTGCATAAGCTGGCCTGCCCAGAATAGCATGATAAGCACTCTGGAAATCACAACTTCAAATGTCAACTTTTCTTTGCGGTAATTCTTGGAATCACCGAAAACCACGTCAAGAGCAATCTGGCCGAGTGATGCAGCCTTCTTGCCTGAATGACTCCATGGAAACTCATATTGCTTTCACTGAGTCTGGACATCGGAATGCTCATTCCTTTCAACGTCTCCACATACAGTATATTCAGGCCACTGCCACCATCCATCAGAACCTTAGTCAATCGGGTGCCTTCGACCACTGGGTCGACCACCAACGCTTGCCTCCCAGGGGTGGCTATGTGCGCTGGGTGATCGGACTGGTCGAATGTAATGGCAGTCTGAGACCACTTCAAATAACTGGGTGTCACTGGGGCGACCATGTTTACTTCTCTGTTGATGACTTTCAGTCGACTCTTACTCTCAACATCAGCGAAAATCATCAGAGTGGAATTGACGTGGGGGTAACCATCATCGTCTTCCTCCTCATCCTCAACTTTGTCTGCTTCCTTCTCCTTTTCCTTGGGTTGTTTCTCCCGGAATTGCTGGATTAGGAGTCGACACTGTCAAGTGGTATGCTTTGGGTAAATGAAATTACCCTCCTCATCTTTCTTGGTGTGAATGTGGCATGGTAAATCCAGCACATCATTTCTATCTTGATCTTTTACTTTCTTGGGGTTCCACGGTCCTTTGGGTTTCCCCTTGAACTTCCCCTGAGTCACGGCTAAGGCTTCACCAGGAGCGGCTGGCTCGGCTTTGCGCTTCTGCTTTCGACTGGAGTTTCCTCCTCCGATTTCGTGGGCGACTGCTTTGTGCTTGCCACTCCGGAGTCGGTCTTCTTCTTCACCATTGGCGTACTTGGTGGCAATCTCCATCATCCGAGTTAGAGTCATATCTCCTGTTCGACCGAATTTCAGATTCAACTCCCGATACTTAAAGCCTTCTTTGAAGGCACAAATTGCTTGGTGATCTGACACATTCTCCACTGTGTGGTGCAACGCGATCCATCTCTGGATATAATCCCTCAAAGTTTCATTCGGTTTCTGAACGCAACACTGTAATTCTGTCAACCCTGCTGGCCGCTTGCAAGTACCTTCAAATGTTCTGACAAATACTCAGGCAAGATCTTCGCAAGTATAAATACTACAAGGAGCTAACTGATTCAGCCACGCCCTGGCCGAGCCCTCTAGCATCAAAGGAAGATGCTTCATGGCCACTTCATCGTTGCCGCCACCGATCTGTACAGCCACTCGGTAATCCTCGAGCCAAGTGTCTGGCTTGGACTCACCAGTGAACTTACTGACTCCAGTCGCCAATCTGAAGTTGGGAGGAATCGTCGCAGGTCTGATGGCTCTGCTGAAGCACTCTGGGCCTGAGACATGCACTCTGCTGCTGGTTGGAAAATCTCTGTCGGGGCCTTCTCTGTGAGCTCTATTCCTGTCGACCAAACCCTGAACGAGAATAGATCTCGCATCGAAGCCCGGTTCCCTGGGGTCGACTGGAATTCTTCGCCACCACTGTGAGGGCGTCTGTCATGCAGCTGCCGAGGCACATATGATCCACTCCTTGGGGGAGGCGTGGGCACTCGACGACGATCATCATGATCGAGTCGATGATCATACTGCTCATGGTTTCTGTACTGATCTCATCGGCCTCCACGTCCCTCACGCCTCGGGGGCGATCTTGGGCTATGGCCGACTGGATTGTGTCTGCAATGATGGATCTGCTGTGAATCCTATTCTGCGACTGAGATACAACTGTATTCTGCTCTCCCGCGGCTCGGAGCAAGGCCCGGATCTGCACCAAACCTCGACCAACTTCTGACTGGGAAGGTTGGATTGACTCCGTTATTCGGGCCACAGCTGCGAGATTCTGGATTGGAGTTCGGTATACTTGAGTTGGAGGTGGAAAAAGTTGACGTCGACTGGATTTGGGAGCACGCTGCCGAGCACGGTCGTCGAGTGCGTGCTAGAGGTTCTCCAGTCGAGTGCGCTCAGCCAAGTTGGCCAGGCGCGCCTCCTCTAAGGCCTGGGCCTCAGGGGTTTCTCCAACGATGGGAGTGTGAAGTGCATCCATGTTCCGGCGGCGAAGTTCCTCCCTCCTCTACGAAGAGAGGGGTTCGGGTCGGTACTCTTCGTGGACACGCGACGGATCACCGCCACCATCGCCTCCGTCTTCGCGGGTGAAGCCAGGAGGACTACGTGGTCCATTGACCATCAGGACTTCCGCCGCGGGGTCGCTGCTGTAGCACTCGGATGCAGTCTCTACGGAGCCAGTCGAACAGGCCATAGAGAGTTTCGTCGGGCTCGATTGCCGCGACTTGGGGGGTGGCCGACTGGCAAGCCACCGCATGCCTCACCCACCGCTGAAGCCTTGATCGACCGGAATGTTTGCTCCGGCGGGCTGCAGGGAGGGGGGAAGCTACAGGAGCCGACCGATACTGGGTCGACGGCTGCCACAGGAGGACGTCGTGGACGCACGCGCGAAAGTGCATTGCCCCGCGGATGGGGAGTGCGTCGACGTCGAGTGGAGCCTCCTGAAGCCAAGCGGAGTCATCGGCGACAAACACGAGCGCGCTGAGACGGATCTCGCGGCCCTCAGCTAAACCTCCTCCTGAAACCATGATGAAGGGGATCGGAAAAATAGCAACTTCTCCAACAAATCACTAAGACACCCGCCCCATGGTGGGCGCCAACGGTCGTGGTTCTAAGTCTGACAGTAGAATGGGGGTAGGAATGTAGAGGCAAGATCCTAGCTATGGAGGAGTTGTGCACGCAAGTTTTACGAGTGCAGGCCCTTCTCAGAGGAAGTAATAGCCCTACGTCTCGGAGCCCGGAGGCGGTCGACTGGATTATGAGCGTGTGAGTTACAGGGGGTGTGAACCCTTGTCCCAGAGGAGGGGGTGGCTTATATAGAGTGCGCCAGGACCCTAGCTCCCCTCCGTTACATAGGATTCAATGTACATAAAGAGGAGGCGTTACAGGTAGCGCATGTATTGAAGTGCTACAAATGATCATTAAATATATGAGTAAATACCCGACCGTTGCTGCGTAGAGCGGCTTTAGGTCTTCTTATATGTCAAGTGGTTTCATGGTCGAGTGACCTGGATAAAGAGAGGTCTCCGAGTGAATGGTAGGTCGAGTGGACTCCACTCGACACCTTTGCTGGATCCCTTCCTCTGGTTCTTGAACTTCTTTGTTCTTAGGACAAGGACCTTAGGTAGGACGTATAGGTCAGGCCTATTACCCTACCCCAGGTTCGTGTCCTCATCAACGCCCCTGGTGCTAGATGATCGTGTTGAGGGGGCGCCGGAGAGGTGGATGGTGGTAGGGAAGATCTTACACTGCAATATCCTTCACATCAACACCATCTCGAACGCTCTCCGACCTGCATGGGGTAACCCTAAGGGACTGGTTTTCCGCTTAGTGGGAGAAAACACGTTTGTTGCGGAGTTTGCAACGAAATGAGATAGAGACCGTGTATGGGACGGATCCCCATGGCACATCAGCAAGAACGCGGTCATACTTTCTGAATTTGACGACTGCATGTGTCCGTCGGAGCTCCAATTCGACAAGTTAAAGGTCTGGGCCCGTTTAGTTAATCTGCGTGATGAATCATGGTGCAAAGCGATAGCAAAGCAGATTGATAAGGTGGCAAGTTCAATCCACTTCGATCACGCAGTAGGCTACCTTCAAGCTCGCGTCTCCCTGGACGTTGCCAAACCGCTACGACGATGGATTTTTATCAATTCTGCAAGGAGAGGTTCTACAGATCCGTATGATATTCAGTATGAAAATATACCTTGCTTTTGCTTCTCATGTGGTCGCTTGGGCCACTCTGATCTGCTCTGCCTGACTCCTGGTACGAGAGATGAGAATGGCGACTTGCCGTTCGGAAAAGGCTTGAGGCCGCCAGAAGAGAAACGAAGAGCTGCTTCGTCTGAGGGATCCTCAAAGCCACAACAGGCCAAATCGAGCAGAAACGACACCAAGAACTCTAGCACTGCAGCCGAGGCAGGTGTCGAGGTGAACTCCCCTATGAAACGTAAAACTGCTCCAAAACGAAAGGGAGGCCCCCCAAACCAAGTCTATCGCAGGATTGAAGTTCCACTCTTGACAAATCAGGATGCAAATGATGTTGGTGGGGGGGAGATCGTAGCTACAGATGCTCCCAGGGAGGGAGAAGGTTCTAAGGATGAGGGTACAGTGAGAGAACCAAAAAAGAAGAAACCTACGCCTACCAATTCTGAAACTTTGGTAGAGGCTGCTGGACAGCCCTGCCCATCCCAATGATATGCTAAGTTGGAACTGCCGGGGGCTTGGGAACCCCGAGGTAGTTCGAGAGCTTCGCAGCATTGTGAAGCAAGAAGGGCCCGTCCTGGTTTTTGTTATGGAAACAAAGATCAGAGGGAAACGTGTCGATAGACTTCAACAGACCTTAGGGATTGCTGGTTGCTTTGTTGTTGACAGCGCGGGGTTAAGTGGAGGCCTGGGTCTCTTCTGGTCCAAAGATGTCACAGTAGAACTCAAGAACTACAATTCGGCCCACATCGATGTTGTGGTGCGCGATGCATCAGATGCTTCGGTGAGTTGGAGATTCACTGGATTTTATGGAGCGCCATGAGCTGAAAACAGACATCACAGCTGGCGGTTCCTACGGACCCTGCATAATCTTCCGCACGTGGATTGGTTGTGCATGGGTGATTTTAATGAAACCCTTCATGGGGATGAGCACTTCAGTCGGACGGTGAGACCAGAATGGCAAATGAGAGCATTTCATGAAGCCACTGATGAATGTGTGCTGCAGGATTTAGGTTGGTTTGGTGTCCCCTACACATGGGATAACCGGCAATCTGGTGATGCCAATGTCAAAGCTCGGCTAGACCGAGTGTTTTGTAATGAGGAATTCATACAAAAATTTGAGTATGTCAAAGTGCACCATGTTTGCTCCATCGAGTCAGACCATTGCTTTGTACTAGCGGACTTGCGACAACAACATCCCAACAGCAACTCACATACTTCGAAACCTTTTCGTTATGAGAATATTTAGCAATCTCATAATGATTACGATCAGCTGGTTACCGAAACTTGGAGAGCACAAGCCAGGCAACCAGGTCTGCACGGTGTAATGAACGCCCCCGAGGCTCTGCAGTGCAAGCTCATGCCTTGGGGGTCCGAGAATTTGGATGCCTAACAAGGATAGTCCGACAGCTTCAAAAGCGACTTGACAGGCTTCGCTGTCAGTCAGTCGGATGGGGGCCTTCACAGGAAGAAACAACTACCATGTCAAAGCTCCGAGAAGCGCTTAAACTCGAGGAGATATGGTTGAAGCAGCGGTCACGCGTCCCTTGGCTACGCGAAGGAGACCGCAACACAGCTTATTTCCAGGCGCAAGCTAGACAACGCAAACGTATAAATAAGATCGCCAATTTGCAGCGATCAGATGGCTCTGTTTGCGCATCTGGAGATGAGGACAAGGAAGAGATCCTTGATTTTTACCAGGCTCTTTATACATCTCAAGGGTACAACAACAACGATGAACTGTTAGCGCATGTACCAAACCGGGTCACACCGGCCATGAATGATATGTTATGTAAACCATTCGAAGCCTCTGAGGTCCAAGAAGCTTTATTTTAGATATCCGCGTCCAAAGCGCCAGGGGTGGATGGATTTACAGTTGGTTTCTATCAGCGTCACTGGGAGCTATTGAAGCATGACATAGTCCCGGCGGTGCTTGATTTTCTTAATGGTGGTGAGCTACCTGCTGGACTAAATGATACTGCTATCACGCTTATTCCTAAGGTACGTCATCCACAGAACATCTCCCAGTATCGCCCCATTGCTTGATGCCCAGTTCTATACAAGATCGCTGTCAAGGTCATAACCAATCGGCTGAGGCCATGCATGGATGAGATTATCAGCGAGGAGCAAAGTGCTTTCATCCCAGGTCGTTTGATCACGGATAATGTACTTGTGGCATTTGAAAGTGTCCATACGATGAAGAGACGAAAGAAAGGGAAAAACTTTTCGTGTGCAATCAAGTTGGACATGATGAAAGTTTATGACCCTGTAGAGTGGCACTTCCTTGAAGCTATGCTAGTGAGACTTAGATTTGCTGGCAATTTGGTCAGATTAATAATGAAGTGCGTCACTTCAGTTCGTTTCTCTGTTCGTGTTAATGGAGAATTGCTGCCTTACTTCACCCCCTCGAGAGGATTACGATGGGGTTGCCCCATATCCCCATACCTATTTCTGATCTGCGCCGAGGGTTTTTCTTCTCTGTTGAAGCATTATGGCAACTATATTGACCGAGGTATACGTGTAAGCTTCAGAGCCCCATGGGTCAATCACCTTCTATTCGCTGATGATAGTTTGATCTTCATCAAGGCGAGTAATGAGAGTGCATCTCGTTTGAATGACATCCTCAGAATATATGGTGAGGCCTCCGGCCAGTGTGTGAATCGAGCAAAAAGTTCCATCTATTTCAGCCCAAACACACCGGCGACTCTAAGAGGGAGTCTCAAATAGCTTCTGAATGTGCACTCAGAAGCCTTTTCTGAAAGATACCTCGGTCTCCCAACTGCTGTTGGAAGAGTTACGAGTGGAATGTTCGAGCATATTGGAGATCGGGCGAAAGGGAAAATGCAAGGATGGTCTGAAAGGTTCTTTGCTTGTGCAGGTAGAGAGACTCTAATCAAATTAATTGTGCAAGCTATACCGACCTTCAGTATGTCTTGCTTCCTTTTGACCAAGAAAGTGTGCAAGAATCTTACCTGAAGCATGGCAAAATATTGGTGGGGGAGCTCCGTGGATCGACGCTCTCTACACTAGATAGCTTGGGAAAAGCTTGCTACACCCAAGATCAAGGGAGGGATGGGATTCCGGGACATGCGACAATTTAATCTAGCGCTTCTCGGGAAGCATGGATGGCGGTTCCTAACAAAACCAGACGCCCTCTGTACGAGAGTGATGAAGGGAAGGTACTTCCCGGACTGTGATTTCATGCAAGCGCCAACACCCAAGTCTGCCTCAGCCACATGGCGTGCCATCATCGCCGGGCGAGCAGCCCTAAGTGCTGATCTTATAAAGCACATCGGTGATGGGGTTTCAACCTCGGCCTGGGAAGACCGATGGATCCCATCGACCGTAACCATGCTGCCTCTGTTCAGGCCGCCATCCACCCCGGTGACTATGGTCGGCGAGCTCATCGACTCGGACAACTGGACCTGGAAGCGCGACCTGGTTCGCGCGACGTTCATTGCACCAGACGCAGAGGCAATTCTTAATATTCCACTTTGTCGGGGCGGGGGGGCGGACTTTCTTGCTTGGGCACATGAGAGATCTGGCATCTATTCTGTTAAAACAACATATCAAGCTCTAGTGAATCAGAAAGAGCGGTTAGCTCTAGAAGAAGGGCATATATCGGGGCCATCAATGAACGAAGAATATATGCGGAGCTTGCCATGGAAGCTCAAAGTTGTTCCAAAAGTAAGAGTCTTCTGGTGGCGGGTGTTGAGGGGAATCATTCCGGATGAATGCATCCTCCATCATCGCCATATCAGAGATACTAGCTTATGTAAGCTTTGCCTGGCTACAGACGAAGACTTGATGCATGCTCTTGTCCACTGTTCTCATGCAAAGCGGTTTTGGGAGGAGGCAAGGCTACTCTTTGGGATCAACCTACCCCGGCTCCATCCCAGTACTTGGGCACGCGATATCCTATGTGATCTTCGGTTCACTGACAAGGACCATGCCATCATCATCACGGTCATGTGGGCCATTTGGATGTCTCACAATAGAAGAACACATGATCAGGAGACCATTGATCCAGTTGCCTCGGTCCGTCGCATCCGTGAGGACCTTGCACGGTTGGATATTCCTCGACAGAGCTTCGTACTTCTGCCAGGTCAAGGGTGGCGGCCCCCCGAAGATGATCATATCAAGATCAATACTGATGCTGCAATACACTTTGATGCCGGCGTCACCGGCGTGGGGGGAGTGGCCTGCTCTTCCTCGGCGTTCTCGGGCGCATGGTGCAAACCCCACCTAGGGGTCACAGACCCTTTCATTGCTGAAGTGCTCTCCCTGCGGGAGGGTGTCATCTTCGCCAAGCTTCGAGGCTACATGCACGTGTGACTGGAATCCGACTGTCTTGAGGCAGTTAACCTCTGGAACTCTAGCGACACCGATCTTTCGGTAGTAACACCAATTTTCTTAGAAATTAGAGAGCTTTCTGCTAGCTTTTTGTCTTTTCATATTTCTCATGTAATAAGATCCGCTAATGGTCCTGCACATTTGTGTGCTAAGCGTGCATGTACGCTTTACGTGACCGAAAACTGGCTGGACTTCACGCCTAACTTCCTGGTTAGCAGCCTTCTGGCTGACTGCCCAGCGAATGCGTTCATCTAATAAAGCTCTCTAAAGTTCCCTGAAAAAAAGCTTTTACGGATACTCCAGGCCAGGCGCTTTTGCCGCAGGATGGCAACCAAACACCCTCTTAGGCCAACTCCAGCGCGTGACCCGTTTCTACCTCAAATCGTCCGTTTGTGTCCGTTTGGGATAAAACGGACAAACCGAACAACCCAACGCATGGGAGCATACAGACGTTTCGTCCGGTCTGTGTCCGCTTTTGCCCTATTTCCAGACCAAATTTGCTCTCGGTTTGGGGCCAAAGCGGACAGAAAGCGGACGTCTTCGCGTCCTCGTCGTCCGTCTGTGTCCGCCCTCAACCCCACCTGTCACTCTCTCCTTTTTTGTACCTGGCCCACCATACGGACAAAATTTGGACAAAATGGGTATAGATTTAGGGTAGCAGCGTTGGGCGCAGCAAGTTTGTGCGGCCTCTGTCCGGCGTTTGTTCTCCCTATTTCTACCCCATATGGATAAAATCCGGACAAAATGGGCCTATTTCTACCCCATATGTATAAAATCGGGACAAAATGGGTATAGATTTAGGGTGTTGAGGTGGACCCCAAACACACAAAAGAAAGGTCACATTCCTTCTCGACCCACCGCTCCGGCCGGCAGCCATGGAGGAGTACCTGGCAAACATGAGGACCCTACGCAGCTACATGAACGGTCCGTCGCGCGAACTCACCGCCCCTTCCCCCGCCCCTGCTCCCGCCGCTCTGACTCTCCAGCCGCCTCGGCTGTCGATGGTTGCGTCGCTGGGCTGCAGATCTGGAAGAGGAGGCAGCGAAGCGGTCAGCGGAGGAGCAGAGGCAGCGCACGGCCATAGATGCTCACGACAGCGACATCGCCTTAGGTTCAAATGTCTCTTGTTTCTATCACTGGATTCGCGCTGCTAATTTTGCCGTCTTGGTTGATGATGTCGCTGTTTATGTTTGGGCAGTGAGGGCGCAGGCGAAACAGGTGAGCAACGAGGCCGAGCACCTTGCCAAGGCGAGGGCGCATGTCTGTGTGGAGATGGCTGAGAAGCAGGGTAGGATCGCCTCACTGGAGGTCGTGGGTGCCACGCTGAAGCAGGTGAGGATCCTGGATTGTTCGTTGTAGCTCTTGCGGAGTTTGCTATCCTGGAAATATGTGCACGTAAGCCGTAATAAGTTATTTGATGGCACTCCTTTGTGGCATGTTGGAGGACGTGAAATGCTATGTTGAACGGTATTTAACGAGTGAATAGTCATGCTTTCGTAGAAGTGGGAAAACAGCGTCAGCTGTTGTGAATTAGTAGGAAGTTGGTTGGTCATAATCGTTAAAAAAATGCAGACGGAGAATCACCTCTTGCTGTGGTCGTGAAGATGGGAGGGCAGGACTCCACCCACTAGGGTTTATATCCTGCCATCCTTGTGCGCATTTGTAGGAACTTTGTGAGATTGGTGGATATGGCTGATCCTTGTTTTGGAAGCGTGTGTTAAGGAGGTGCGTTGTGAGTGCGTTTCCCTTGCAATCGCCAAGAAAAAGGGCAGACTAGAAGTGATGCAATTGGACAGTTATATTTTGTCTTAAATGGTAGTTCTGAAATGCGATGTTCTTTTTGCGGGGGTTGGCTCTTCCAAAATCTGTTCTGAGGGTTAAATTTTTGTCCCATCTGAGATACATTTCTTGCTTTTCATACCCTAATATTGATTTTTTCCCCTTCGGCGCCAGTCCGTTGGGTTGTCAAATCGTCAAATGTAATCCAGGTGTTGGTATTCAGCTGTCAGGGCCTAAGTCCCCGAAGGGATAGTGGTGGATGGTGGGAGGACGGGGGCGGGGAAGGTTGCCTTTGGGTACCGTGATGCCAAGGGGAGATAGGGCTGCAGAGGAGAACCCCTACCTTTTCTATTTATGTTTCTTGCTTGTTTCTCTCAATACCAGTCCCGGGCATTATATATCCTGCAATTTACATGACTTGGAAAGTAAGGACTCTTTAAACCGACTTAGACCTGAACACAATAGGGGAAACCTTCTATTTGTAACAAAAAACCCTATCGCACTCAGATCAAACTTCCTAAGGCTTGAACTTACCTAATCCTGTACTCCTATAACATGGTGGCCACCGAGTCTTGCTTGGGCTTGCACCTGCAGACATAGTGCTGACCCACATGACATCAGTTCCCTCCATGAGCAGCTCGTGCTTGAGCCAGAAGGTTGGGTTCTTATGCTGAAATTCAGTAAGATGTTCACAGGAAGCTTGAGATGCAGCACGACCTGTCCATTGCACAAACATTTGTTGCATGCCATGACTAAGACGAGCCACAAGTAAAGAGAGATGTTGGGAAGTTTGTTCAGCGGTGCCACATTGCAAGGGCTAGGTCCAGAACATAGGGTTATACATGTCTTTGTCTGTTCCTGTTGCTCCATGGGAGGATATCTCTATGGACTTCGTCTTGGGTTAGCCAAGAACAAGACGAGGGAATGATGCTGTGTTTGTGGTCATGGACAGATTTCTAAAATGGCTCATTTCATGCCATGTCGCAAGACAACAGATGCTCATCATGTGGCTAACCTATTCTTTCGAGAAGTGGTCAGACTTCATGGAGTTCCAAGGTCCATCGTCTCAAACCGCGATAGCAAGTTTCTTGCTGCATTTTGGCTCACTTTGTGGAAGCAAGTCAACACTGCATTCAGATTTTCTAGCACTGCCTATCCACAAACAGATGGACAAAATGGAAGCGGTGAACAATTTTTTGGGTAATCCTACAATAACTCTTTTTTCATTGTCTACGATGAAGTTCCATCACACGTGGTGGACCTCGTGAAGCTACCATCAAGGGGAAACTCAAATTCAGTATCGTCCTTTGCTGATAATTACACTGAGTTGTTTGAAGAAATTCATGGTATTTCGAAAGCACAAAATCGGAAATATAAACAACTTGCTGACTGCAAAAGGAGGCTGAAATCATTCCAAGTTGGTGGTAAGGTGATGGTCTACCTCTGGAAAGAAAGATTGCCTTTTAGGTATTAAAGGGAAGCTTAGAAGCGAAGGTATGTGCCCTTCTCTATTATGAGGAAGATAAAATGATAATGCTTATGTGATAGATCTTCCAAGCGAGATGGGGATATCCAACACATTTAATGTTGCGACTTGACTATACCATCCAGAAGAAGCGCTCTATGAAGTTAACTTGAGGTCGAGTTCCAAACAACCAGGGGAGAATGATGAGGAACAATAGAGGAAAAAACATATGTCAAATCTGTTTGCTACTTCTAGATACTTCTACTCTAGTCTAGTGTTTCTTTTCTTTTCTTAACCTAGCCACTGTTTTCTTGAGTCTTCTAGCTATGAGTAGCTATGAGTAGAATGGTGAATCTTAAGTGATGTTTTCTAGAGTGTTCTAAGCTATAAGTAGAAGTGAAATGTGAGGGCTTCCCAAAGCCCTATAAATAGAAGTCATCACCTCTAGTTTGTAACAAGACTATTTACCACCACTTCCTATAATAGAGTTTGGTGTTCTTATCTAAGATTTTGAGTAGATCTTGTGCTCTAGGAGTTTTGGATTGAACTCCTGCTGCCACATTGGCCTATTTCCACCTCTAGAGCGATATCTAGTGCAACTCGTTGAAGTAGGTCCTTCAACACGTGTTGTACACTTTGTAGCAGCAAGGTTTGTTCCTCCACAACAACCTTGTGCTACTTCAGGTGTCATGTGGAAGGAGGCCCCAGAATCAAGAATCTAGAGCAAAGATGTACCTGACGAAGAGTGGTGGTGGATCAGATGTCTGACCATCAGAACTAGCAGAACCTAAGGGTGGTGCAGAAGCAGCAACGCGGCGCAGCAAGGTGAGCATCTCCTGGTGAACCTTCTGAAGGTAGCCCTCACGAGAATTAGAGGAGCCTCCTGGGTCCATACGAGGATGGCCAACACGGTGATCGTGTCTCTTTCTCTTGATGCACTCCATGATCATGTGACCATCCTGCTTGCTATAGGTGCAGAAAGCACTTGTGGAGGCTGCTGGCACCAGTGTAGGAGAGGGCACACCATGCAATAGCGGTGAAGCGCGCGCAGCCAGGACTGCTTAAGAGGACGACAACAAGCCCGTGCTGCGTAGACGTAACTCCTCAGATCGCACCTCAGCAAGGGCCTCCAGAGAGAGCCGAGGATGGCGTGCCAATAGCTGAGCACGACTCTGCTCGAACTCTGGTCGGAGGCGAGTGAGGAATTCGTAGAGGCAACAAACCTCCAGCTTAGCTTGTTGCTGCACACAACACTGCATCTGTGACAAACATCAGCTCCCAGATAGCCCAATTGGCACCACACATCCGATATCTCCTAGTCATCCACAGTAGCATCTCCCTGTTGTAGCTGTTGCTCTTGACAAACATTAGAGAGATACATGCCACCCCCTGTAGATTCGTAATGACGGCGAGGCGCTCCCACATCTGATGGTAAGGGCCACCACATTCATGGTAAGATCAACATCCATGCCGTTCACCAAGATAGAAGAGGCTCGAGCATCATCATTTGTCCATTGATTGTACAGGTGAAGTTGATTATGATACTCTTCTTTTCAGTGGCCTCCTCAAAGGCATCTAGCATCTCACGTTGATCGGTATTACCGGCATCAACAGGGAAGGCCAACTTAGCCAAAGGAGTGGGCAGTAGAGGACAGGCCAGAGCACATGTGAGGTGCTCCCAGACCAGCTGGCCCCTCATGTGCAGCTTGATGTACTGCACCCAGTCCTTGTAGTTCCGTGCATCAAAGATAACAGGACATCGGGGGACTAGGGCAGCACCGGTGGTGGTGTGGTAGGAGCTAGGACCCTACCGGGTCTAGGGCGGAGGTTGTAGGGGAAGGAGGGTGCTGGATGTGGCGGAGCTCGCGGTCGCCGGCGGCAAGGCGCTGTCGTGCGCGAGGGAGGAGGCAGCGGCGCAAGGAGCAGGAGGCGGCTAGGGTTAGGGTCCGGCTCCTCTGGGAGCCGGGCAATAGAATTATTCTTATTGCTTAATTCTCAAAGAATCTTACAACTAGTATATATAACCACGATGAAAATAAAATAGATAACTTGCGGGCTAAGCCCCTAACTAAACCTGCCCAGTGGGCCTCCTACGGGCATAAGTCTGCCCGGTCATAACATCTCTCCCCGCCTGCGCAAACAACTCGTCCTCGAGCTGGAAGACTGGGTAGTGCTGGTGGAACTCGTCGCACTGCTCCCAAGTAGCATCCTCCTCTAGAAGTCCAGCCCACTGAATCAACACGTACCACACCCCGCGACGTAGCTGGGCCTTCCACCTTCTCCAGTCCTGGAAGGAGGCGCCCGTCGGAGGTTGGAGGAAGCGCTGGAGGGGCCGCAGGTGGCTCCCCACAGAAGGGCTTCAGCAGACCCACATGAAAGACGTCGTGGATGCGGGCGCCGGCCGGAAGCTGAAGCCGGTAGGCCACCTTCCCGATGCGCTCCAAGACAGCAGAAGGTCCGGCGTAGCGAGGACCCAGCTTGCGCTTTGCGTGTGGGTCCAGTGACTGCGTAGAGTGATGAAGGAGACGCAGCCACACCCAATCACCCACCGCGAACTCCGCCTCGCGATGGTGGTCGTCGTAGTAGTGCTTGGCCAGCTGCTGGGCCTGAAGGAGGCGTTGCCGGACCTCTGCCAGCATCTCGTCACGACGCCGCATAAGATCACTGGCCACCTCTGTCCGAGCCGTCGCCGGATCAACTGACAGGATGGGTGGGGGCGGCCTGCTGTAGACCACCTCAAATGGAGTGGCGCGCAGGGCGGAGTGATAGGAGGTGTTGTAGCAGTACTCCGCCCACGAGAGCCAATCCACCCAAGCGCGAGGACGATCACCTGTGACACAACACAAATACATTGTAATCACCTTGTTAACAACCTCGGATTGGCCGTTCGTCTGAGTATGGAAGGCCGTGCTCAGGCGGAGCTTCACACCCGCCAACCGGAAGAGATCGCGCGAGACATGTCCGGTGAACACCGGGTCCCGATCGTTGACGATCGAAGAGGGAAACCCGTGGAGGCGGACGATACCGTCGAAGAAGGCACGGGCCACGGATGCGGCCGTGTAGGGATGACCGAGCGCGATGAAGTGAGCATACTTGGAGAAGTGGTCGACCACCGTGAGAATGACCGATTTGCCGCCCACCTTGGGGAGGCCCTCGATGAAGTCCATGGAGATATCCGCCCAGACCTGAGACGACACCTCCAAGGGCTGGAGCAGACCAGCCGGCCGTAGTGTCTCCGTCTTGTTACGCTGGCACGTCACACAAGACCGTACCCAGTCGCGGACCAGGGCCCGATCACCTGGGCTGTAGAAGTCGGCGCGGAGCCGATGGAGGGTTTTCTGCACACCCTCATGGCCCGCCGAGTGGGCTAGCAACAGCACCTGGTGACGTAGATCGTCGTGCACTGGCACGAAGACCCGACGCCCATGAAGGAGCAACCCATCGGCGAGGCGCCACGGCTCCTCCAGCTCACCTGCAGCCAGCTGCTGCTGAAGGAGGAGCGCGTCTGGCGCGGCCGTTGTCGCCCGGCGGATGTCGGTGAAGAGGGCGAAAGTAGGCCCCGAGCGGATGCAGAGCATCGCCCCCTCGTAGTCGCCGACGGCGGTGTCGTGGTTGGCGTCGCGGCGAGACAAAGCGTCGGCCACAGTGTTAAGGCGGCCCGGGCGATACTCAACGGTGAAGTCGAAGCCGAAGAGCTTGCTGATCCATTGGTGCTGCGGCGCGGTCGAGAGCCTCTGGTCCAACAAGAACTTGAGGCTGTAGTGGTCCGTGCGAATTCGAAAAGACCGACCCCACAGATAGGGCCGCCATTGGCGCACCGCCTGCACCAAGCCAATGAGCTCACGCTCATAAGCCGCGAGCTTAAGATGGCGCGCGAGAAGGGCCTGCTGAAGAAGGCGAGGGGTCCATCGCCCTGATGAAGGACGACACCGAACCCCGCATCGGAGGCGTCGCAGTCCACGACGAACGGCCAGTCGAAGTCCGGCATCTGAAGGACGGGGCCTGTCGTGAGGGCCCCCTTGAGGGCCTCGAACGCCATGGTCGCCTCCTCATCCCAGGCAAAGGCGTCGCGACGTAGCAGGCGTGTGAGTGGAGATGCGATGAGGCAGAACTCCCGGATAAATTTTCGGTAGTACCCCGCGAGGCCCAGAAACCCGCAGAGAGCCCGCGGTGAATGCGGGGTCGGCTAGGCGGCGACTGCCGCCACCTTGTCGGCGTCCATGGCCACCCCCTCGGCCGAGATGACGTGGCCGAGGTAGGCGACGGAAGGCGTCCCGAACGAGCACTTCGAGCGCTTAGGATGAAGATGATGCGCTCGAAGCTCGTTGAAGACGATGGCGACGTGCTGAAGGTGCTCCGCCCATGAGGCGCTGTAGATAAGAATATCATCAAAGAAAACGAGTACAAACCGACGCAAGTAGGGGCGGAGGACGTCGTTCATCAGAGCCTGAAAGTCGGCGGTGCATTGGAGAGACCAAACGGCATGACCAAGAACTCGAAGTGGCCGTGATGAGTCCGAAACGCTGTCTTGGCGATATCATTCGGGTGCATGTGCACCTGGTGGTAACCTAACCGGAGATCAAGCTTGGTGAAGAAGCGCGCCCCATGTAGCTCGTCCAGGAGCTCATCGACCACCGGGATAGGAAACTTGTCCTTAAGCATCAGGGCATTAAGGGCGCGGTAGTCGATGCAGAAGCGCCACGTGCCGTCCGACTTGCGGACGAGGAGGGCCGGCGTGGAGAATGGTGATGTGGAGATCCGGATGATGGCCGTGGCGAGCATGAGCGCGCACTACCGCTCCAACTCGTCCTTCTGCAGCTGCGGATAGCGGTATGGCCGGATTGCCACCGGCGCCGAGCCCGGCAGGAGATGAATGCGGTGATCATACACCCGAGCTGGCGGGAGGCCCCGGGGCTCGTCGAAGAGGTCGCCGTGCTGCTGCAGGAGGTGATCCAACAGTGGGTGCTCGGCCTCGGTGGTGGTCGCCACCAGCTGGAGTTGCGGTGTTGACGGGGAGGCGCCCCCAACGCCCTCCCATCGGACGTGGCAGACGAGACGCCAGAAGGTCATCGTCAGGGCGTCGAAGTCCCAGAGGATGGGACCGAGGGTGCGCAGGAAGTCGACGCCGAGGATGAAGTCGAAACAGCCCAAGTCGATGCCTGCGCACATGATGGTGAAGTGTTCGTTGCCGATGGTGATGGACACGTTCGGCGCGAGCCCATGACACCGGAGACGATTGCCGTTGGCCACCATGACCCGAAGTTGCTCCCCGCCCGTCGGCTGAAGCGCTAAGCGGCGCATGGTAGCCTCGGGCAGGAAGTTATGTGTGGAGCCCGTATCCAAGAGGGCCACCAGGCGCTCGCCGTGTATCATCACCAGCAAGAGCATGGTCCGCTCGTCGCGGATGTCAGCAAGCGCATGGAGCGAGACCACGAGTGCCGTCGCCGGGGCGGCC
Organism: Triticum urartu; assembly: GCF_003073215.2. Taxonomy (NCBI): domain Eukaryota; kingdom Viridiplantae; phylum Streptophyta; class Magnoliopsida; order Poales; family Poaceae; genus Triticum; species Triticum urartu. The sequence goes on along the minus strand of NC_053028.1, from coordinate 311,181,053 downwards.
GCGGGTGCGGCCTCGGTAGCTGCTGGGGGCGGTAGCGCGTCGAGCCCGTCGGCCGGGGCATCCTCCTCGATGTAGTCGGCCATCTCCAAGTAGAAGAGGCGCGGGCAGACATGGCCCGACGCGTAGGGCTCATCGCAGTTATAGCAAAGCCCCTGGCGCCGACGCTCCAGCTGCTTCGCCTGAGAAAGATGACGGAAGGGCCGCGTCGCGGCCAGGGTGGTAGTCGCCGGTGCGGCCGGGAGTGGCCGGCCTGGCGCAGGGGGCTGCCTGGCGGCCTGGCGGCCTCCTCGAGCCGGGGCTGCCTGCTGCATGGACTGGGCGCGACACTCGAAGGCGCGGGTGTAGTACATGGCCGTCTGAAGATCCTGGGGTCTCCGAAGCACCACGTCCACGCGGATGTGATCCGGAAGTCCATCAACGAAGAGGTCGGCCCGCTGTTGCGCCGTCACGCCCGACGCGTGGCATGCCAGGGCCTGGAAGCGGGCGGCGAAGTCCTGCACCATGGAGGTGAAGGGAAGGCGGCCTAGCTCTGCCAGGCGGCTCCCGCGGATCGGTGGCCCAAAACGAAGGAGGCAGAGCTCGCTGAAGCGCTCCCAAGGGGGCATGCTGCCCTTGTCCTGCTCGAGGGCGTAATATCATGTCTGTGCCGCGCCGCGGAGGTGGTAAGAGGCGAGCCAGGTACGCTCCGAGGCGAGGGTGAGCTGCCCGCGAAAGAACTGCTCACACTGGTTGAGCTAGTTAAGGGGGTCCTCCGTGCCGTCATAAGTGGCGAAGTCAATTTTGGCGAACCGCGGTAGTGTCTGGGTCAGGGCGTCGTGGCCGACTGGCTCGGAGGTGCGGAGCAGCGAGGATTGGGGCGCCCGGTCAGCATGGGCGCGACCCGTGTAGTGACCCGCAGAGCCGAATGGGTCGCTGTACTGCAGAGTGGGCGCTGGCAGGTCTCCAGCCGACGTGTAGACGGGCGGCGGTGATGATTCGGTCAGCCAGGCCGGGATTGGGGATGGCGACGGCGGAAAGCGTACTTGCTGGATCGGTACGCCCCCCTGCGTGGCGGACCCGGGCCCCGTGCTGGGCGGCGGTGGGGCCGACAGCGGCGGCTGAGGCGGGACGGACCCGGGTGGCGTGGGTGGCGCGGCGAGGGCCGGCGCCGCCCACTGCGGCCATTGGGGGCGGCGGCGGCGGCTGAAGCGGCCAGTGGTAGTGTAGAGGCCCGGCCGGCGCCGCGTGTGCCGAGTACCACGGCAGGGCGGCTGGCCCGGTCGCGGCGGCCGGCGGCGGCCCATAGGGGCCGGCCAGATATAGCCGGATCCCTTGGACGGTGGTGACGAGATCGTTGAGGACCCCGGTGATCTCTGCCGGGGAGTAGACGGCACGGTGAAGGGCGGCGACTGGCCGGTGGAGGCGCCCCGCGGTGCAACCATGCAGCGCTGCGGGGAGAGCCAGCGGCACGGTGGAGAGGTCGGACGGCGCGGCGGAGAGGGTTGGTGATGCGGCGGTGGTGGACAGCAGCGGCGGGGTGGGCCGTGGTGCAGACATGATCGGACCCAAGCTACCTGATACCAAATTGGTAGGAGCTAGGACCCCACCGGGTTTAGGGCGAAGGTTGTAGGGGAAGGAGGGTGCTGGACGTGGCGGAGCTCGCGGTCGACGGCACAACCGTCGTGCGCGAGGGAGGAGGCGGCGGCGCAAGGAGCAGGAGGCGGCTAGGGTTAGGGTCCGGCTCCCAGAGGAGCCGTGCAATAGAATTATTCTTATTGCTTAATTCTCAAAGAATCTTACAACTAGTATATATAACCACGATGAAAATAAAATAGATAACTTGCGGGCTAAGCCCCTAACTAAACCTGCCCAGTGGGCCTCCTACGGGCATAAGTCTGCCCGGTCATAACATGGTGGAGGACGCCATTCTAGCAGGGGCTTCATGGCGGCAGCAGACCAGGAGGAGAAAGCAGCAGCAGGTCGTTCAAGACGAGCAGCAGCAAAGGGCGCAGAGGATCAAACACCCAGTTTTCTTGTCTGGTGCAGGGCACCACTTCCTTTTGGTCCTGAGAAGTAGCAAGGTGGGGAAGAAGAACTAGGAGGCTGACGGCGTAGCAATGGCGGCGCCGGCCAGGAAGGACAGCGAAAGCAGCGGCCTAGAACGGTGGTGGCTATCAACAGCAGGATCAGCTCAGGTCTGCCAGGAAGAACAGGGGAGAGGCTTGATGAAGAGAGGGCGGCGGTTGAGGAACCTAACCTCTTATACGATGTTATGAAGTGAGCTTCTATTAAACGGGCCAACATGCCAACTGTACATATACATGCGAGGGAAATAAGCAAAGAAGCCCCTATACAATATGATAACTACACAGCTCAACCCTGTTCTAACATGTGGAGGTTAGCTATCCACGTGCCAGAACCATGACTAGGATTCAAGATCTTATGGGTTTCAACTCTAGCCTACCCCAACTTGTTTGGGACCAAAAGGATTTGTTCTTTATCTCAATACAAACGAGCATATACTTGATGTTACTTCGCTTTGTATTTGTTGACAGGTTAATTTTCTTGTTCTTAAAAAAAAATACTCGCCACGTTTTATTTGATGCGGTCCATGCTCCATTTCATCTCAAGAAGTTAGTTGGCATATGCTAATATTTGTTATGAGTATTGAACTGCTATGGTAACAAAGCACTGGCATGACATACTGCTATAAATATCTGCTGATTATTTCCTATGTTTTTAAAGCGTCCTTAAGGCGACGCCTAGGCGTCGAAGCGCTCCCCCTCCGCTTTGGAAAATCGACCACTTTGGGTGCCTAGGCGTCCAAAGCGCCCGCCTAGGCGTCGCCTAGGCGCCAAAGCGCCCCCCTCCCTAAGGCGGTAAGGCGTCGCCTTAAAAACGTTGATTATTTCAACGAAATGCAGCTGTTCCTATCGTATCGCTTTTATTGAAATTCATGCCCTGTAAGTCGTCTGGTTTTGTGTTCTTTTACCAAAATTTAAGATTTGTTTCATTTGGACTAAACATAAACTGTATATTAGACATGTGTTACTTTATAAAGGTGTTCTTTGAAGAGACCTTTGTTAATCAGAAATTTGACCATCCTTCTATTATGTGGAATCTTATATTCTTGCATTTTCTTTCTTTTCCACAAATGTTCAATTCCCACCCTTTGTTCGTGGTGTCCAGAGATATATACTCAAGAGTTTAGTTATCTTGCAAGTTGCAACATCATAGTTCATCCTAGATTTTTTTCCCGCATGCATGCTTTCGATTACAATCTTTGCCATCCTACATAGACGTTAGACCTCCTCCAGCTGGAAATCACAAGTACATCTGCAAAACTCGGCCAGAAAAGGTACATCTGTGACCTCTAAAAAGGATCATGCTGTGAGTTCTGAATTGTAAGATAGACTAATCGATTACTTTCTAATGGCAGATTATTTTACACGAAGACAATGGAAACTTTGAGTGTCAAACTACAAGAGCATCAGGTTAGTATTTAGTTTGTTCCTATGTCGATATTTTCTGATCGTAATTATATGTTTCATGAGTAAAATTATCTAGTTACAAGTGCTATTTCCTTGAAACCGTGCACTTTTTTACTTTGTAGGGATGGCTTGATTCAGATAAGAATAAGATGGTTGCAATAGAACCATTTGTAAGTCTTAAATTCTCATAGTGAATTTGTTTTCTTTTCTTACCATAATTACTATTTCATGTAAAAAATCCATGTCCTTGTTATTCTAGTTTATGTGTTGTATATTCGGGAAGTCCATGTCCATAGGAGTCTCAAGAGTACGCTCATCACTAAGAGTCGCACGAGCAAGAAGATCCTGGGTACACTTTCCTTGGGAAATAAAAAAGCCATCAGAGGTGGAGGAAACCTCAATCCCAAGAAAGTAACAAAGAGGACCAAGATCAGACATAAGAAACTTCTCACCGAGTCGGGCCTTGACAAAGGCAATGTACTCAGAATCATCGCCAATGATGATCATGTCATCGACGTATAGAAGAAGAGTGCGACCACGAGCAGAAAGGTGGACAAACAGCGTTGGATCATGAGCACTGGGCGAAAAACCAGCTGCAGTGACCACAGAGGCAAAACACTCAAACCAAGCGTAGGGGGCTTGCTTAAAGGCCATAGAGAGAGCGACGAAGACGACAAATCATGCCATCATGAACTGAATACCCAGGTGGTGGTTGCATATAAACTTCCTCGTGCAACTCACCATTGAGAAAGGCATTCTTAACATCAAGCTGAGAAACGAACCAGTGGTGAACAGAGGCCACAACAAGAAGTGTGCGGACGGTGGTCATATGGGCTACAGGAGCAAAAGTCTCACCGTAATCATGACCATGCTCCTGCTGAAAGCCATGAGCCACAAGACGAGTTTTATAACGCTCAAGAGAACTATCAGAGCGAGTCTTAATCTTATAGACCCACTTACAAGTGACGGGACAAATATGGGGAGGAAGAGAAACCAGATCCCACGTGCCGGTGCGCTCAAGGGCAGCAATCTCCTCTGCCATCGTAAACTGCCATTCAGGATTAACAACAGCATCTCGATAAGAAGTGGGCTCAAGAACGGCCAAAAGACCATAGTGAGAAGGAGAATATCGGTCAGGGGGGGACAAGGCCGAGAACGAAGACCATAAGTCGGCTGAGAGGAGGAAGACGACACACCAGAAGTAGAGGGCACATCAGTAGACTCACCCACAACACGTGGACGACGAGTATAATGGAAAGGAAAGGAGGGAAGAGGTGGAATCACTGGAGGTGGAGATGGGGAATGTATCAGTGAAGGTGGAAAGTCATGCGATGAGGGAGGAGAAGAAACCGTAGGAGAGAATGACGTCGGATCTACGACAGCGGGACGAGGAGTAGGAATACCGGGCACAGAGGGAGGTGTATCTGGAAACGTAAGGAAAGAGATGTCCATGGAAAAGGCCAAGGAGGATGGACGTGGGTAGAAGGGACGAGACTCGTCAAAGGTCACATCCCGGGAAATAAGCATCCGGCGACCGACAGGATCCCAACAATATAGCCGTTATGCCCATCACTGTATCCGAGAAAGACACACTCAACAGATTAAGCGCTCAGTTTGGTGTGTTCAAGAGGGGCAAGCAAAACATAGCAAACGCAACCAAACAAACGAAGCACTGAATAATCAGGAGAATGACCAGAAAGACGCCCGAGAGGAATACCACCCTGTAGAGCAGCAGATGGCTGAATGTTGATGAGAGAGGTGGAAGTGGTAACAACCTCAGCCCTGAAGTGAGGCGGAAGAGAGGCGGCGTTCATCATCACACGTGCCGTCTCAAGAAGATGACGATACTTGCGCTCAGCCACACCATTTTGAGCATGAGCATCAGGGCAAGAGAACTGAGTAAGAGTACCTTGCTCAACAAGGAATCCTCGCAACGCATGGGAGATGTACTCACCAGCTGAATTTGCGCGAAAAACACGAGTGGAATATTGGGTATGAACCATGGCAACAATTTTTGTGTGTATATAGATCCAAGTGTATCGAGAAAAATCGTCTATAAAGATGATATAGTAGCGATGACCCCCTTCGAAGCGAAGGGAGCTGGACCCCGAACATCATAGTGTACGAGATCAAAAGGGCGTTCGGACACTGACCCACTGTGATGATAGGGTAGTTGAATGTGCTTACCAAGCCTACAACCCAGACAATCCAACCAAGCGTTACCGGAGACAGACCCCAAAACACCGCGATGAACCGAAGTTGAGAGACGAGAACTACATAAATGGCCAAGACGATGATGCCAGTGCTGAAAAGAGCTGGTAGATGCAGCAACAGGGGCTGCGAGACTGGTGGCGGTGGCAGCAGAGGGAATACGAAGGCAGTCAAGCTCCCAGAGACCATCAGAGCGTCAAGGGCCAGCACCAAGCAGAGCACCTGTGCGACGATCTTGAACAGAACAGGAATCAATGTCGAGAATGACCCTACAACTAGAGTCAACAATCTGACCACCAGATATGAGCTGCATTGTAAGTCGAGGAACATGAGCGATAGAGGGAACATGAAATGAAGAAGTGCTAAGAGTGCCTCGACTAGCTACAAGGAGGGGAGTGCCATCAGCCGTAAGAACACGAACAAGAGACTCAATAGGTCGAATGGAGGTCAAAGTGGAAGAATCATTAGTCATATGAAAAGATGCTCCAGTATCAAAAATCCATGGGGATGTACCTGAACGAGTAGAAGGTGGTTTCTCGGTGCTAGAAGAGTCAGTTACGAAACCTGCAGAACCTGTCGGTGAAGAATCCCAAGCAACAAGCAGACATCGCAGCTGCGCAATCTCACGCGCAGACAGGGACACAACGGAAGAGGTCGAGGTAGAAACACCTGCCGATGATGAGCAGTCACCACCACCCGTGGAAGCCGCATGTAGAGTCGATTGAGAGTCCTATGTGGAAGCCATAGGGGGAATCGACGTAGAGCGGTCACCGCCGCGCGTGGAAGCCACGAGAGGAGTCGACGTAGAGCGGTCACCGCCACTTGTGGAAATCGTGAGAGGAGTCGACGTAGAGCGGCCAGCAGCACCGGTGGAAGTCGCAAAAGGTGTCGAAGTAAAGCGACAACCATCACCTTCAAGCGCGCGAGCACCAAGCACCGAGGAACGACGCATGTGCGAGACGGGATCAATCGAGGACCAAACCGATCCAGAAAATTGTTTGAGGAGCGGACGGAGAGCCTCGATCTGGAGCGTTAGACAGCTCGATCCAGAGGGCGGCCGAAACGGGAGCACGTGCAGCAGTGGGGCGTCCCGACCTGGGATGCAGCGGCGGCAGGAGCTGCAAAGGATCGCCAAAGAGAAGTCCTAAATATCCATAAGTCCTCATGTTATTGTTTAAGTTCCATATCTTCTGAAAGTTTTCTGGCAAGCTCTTCATCAGCACCAATCTGAGCTTGAGTTGAGGGTTAATGTTGGTTAAGAATTTCCTCAAAGTACCAGACATCCTCAAGTCTTCAGATTCTTTAGCTGCTGATGTTGCTTCCTCATCAATAGAAACTTAAGGAGCATCTTGAACACTAGGCTCAGATACAAAGTGGCTTGAGAACTAGGAGCCTCTTCAGAAACAGGGGCTTGAAGTAAAAAAGCACCCTGAGTATCACTTTGAATTTCTTGGTCCTCCACATGCTCTTGAGCACTTGGCTCATGTACATCATCTTGAGCAGTGGGCTTACTTGCATCTTGTGCAGTCAAACTATCTAAAGCAGTGTTTGTGATTGGAGAACTTTGTGCCACATCCTCTACCTGAGCTTCTGTAGGCACTGTATCTTGGACTGAGTGACTTGAGCCACATCCTCTACCTGAGCTTCTGTAGGCACTGTATCTTGGACTGAGTGACTTGAACTTGGTTCAACAAGTACATTCTCTATGAATTTTTTTAGCACTGGTAGTAATGGCTTGACCTTGAAGCAAGGCATCTTGAATAGCTGCCAGCCTTTGTCTTTCTTTAGCTTTTGCAACAAGCCATTCTTTAGATTTTGCGTTTTTGCTAGACCAACACTCCTTCATGATCTACCTCTTCCTGTTCCTCTATTAGCATGAACAGAAGTAGCAGCCATCTTAGTCCTCGACTAACAAATAAGTGTGATGGAGGCACAACATACAATGGAGCCTCAGTCACTAGGTTTGCCAAATCTATATCTTCTTTGGCTTGAGCTGCTTGAGGGACATCAACAGGCAGCAACAACTGTCCTGGTTCTCTTTCTGGTAGCCCTAAGGGCATCTCCAACGCCATGCATCGAAATGCCCGCAAATGTCCGAACCGCGCTGTTTGGACACGTTAGGCCAATGCCATGCACCAAATGTCCACAACATGGTCCAGACGTCCGAAATCCCACAAATTGGAAGCAAAGTTGGGGCCCTTGGGGGAGGTTTGCGGGCGTCCGGTCCTCCGCCATGTAGCCCTCCGACCTCCCCCCTCCCCCCAAAAAAACCCCACTCGGAGCCTTGCTATTCTCACTCCGTCCCTCTGCTTGCACTGTATCCGCATAGTCTGAGACCACCGCCGTTGCTGTACCGCCCAGCCCTCGTCGGTCCTCCGCCGCTACACTCGGATGCCTACGCCTCCCTTCCACCGCTAGTTCCGCCGCCAGGTACCCTTCGTCCCTGCACATTTGTGTCCATGGCGGACACCATGTCCGACAAGTGTTCGGCCAAATGCCATAGCCATTTTTATTTTACTTTTTGTTGTTTACTTTGAAGCAAACACAATGGATTCGGACGATGAGTAGTTCTACTCCGAGTTCATTTATATGTCCTTGTCAAATGAGGACGAATACAAGGATGAAACAACAATGATGCTCGCGTTATTGATGATGCCCAATGTGCGGAGGCGCATGCTCTCAATTTCAAGGGATCAACCAAGGGACATAGAGTGATGAATTAGAATAGGGCACGGGGCATATGATGTCGATGGACTACTACTTTGTTCCCGATGTGCTATTCGAGCACTATTTCTGCCGTTGATCCAGATGAGGCGAACTGTGTTCGATAGCCTCTACAATAGTGTCCGGGCCTATGATGACTGCTTCATCTTGAAGAAGGATGCCGTTGGAAACATTGGATTCTCTAGTTACCAGAAGTGCACGACTACATTAAGGATGCTTGCCTATGGCACGGAGTACCTCCGGATGTCCGAAAGCACATGTCTCGAAGCCATGGTCAGGTTTGCTACTACGGTGATCAAGGTGTTTGGATCGGAGTACTTGGCACTGTAGGAAGCAAGAGGGTGGCCAGGTATGCAGATCCCTGGATTGCATGCATTGGCAATGGAAGAATTGCCCATATGCTCTACAAGGACAATATCAGGACCATTGTAAGAAGCCCACCATTCTTGAAGCAAATGCATTAGAAGGCCTCTGGATTTGGCACTCTTTGGGCTGCCTGGGTCTCACAATGACATCAATGTGTTGTGGCGGTCTCCATTGTTTGCAAGATTGTGTGCGGGAGAAGCTCCTTCGTGCAACTATACCATAAATGGTCATGACTCAGGATGCAAGTGGGATGGGTTGCGAGCTCCTTGCGGTCGTTGACTTGCCCGAAAAAGTTATGTGAGCAATGCTGTAGAATACCAAGCTTTTATGCGGGGCCTGTGGGCGCCGCAAGCCTGCATGTGCCCTGAATTCGTTGAACTTCGCTCACGCCTGCCTGAGGTGATGCTCTGCCTTACCACAACACATCAATGCTGACTTGCTGATTACTTTCTTTGGCGAGGGCAACTTGGCACATGTACACATGGGGGAGTCGGTTGATTGATTATTATCTCTGGTTGACACTTCTCGCCGTGAGCAAAACCTGTACAAAGTTGGTCGAGTATTCTAATCAATTCGGTTCTGGTGTTGCTCCGGCCTTCGTGCTACATGCACTAGAAGCTAGTGACAAACGTAGATGAATCGATTGAGCCATGAACTTAGCTTGTGCAGATGTCTAGTTGCAAATAAAAAGTGAAAAGTCTAAGGCCAACGTGCCATGCACGATGGATATGAAGGTGGGTGATTATGCAGGCCTATTGTGGGTCATGTGGATTGACCGCGAATGCCCACTTTGATCGAAGGGGTGAGAAGGGCATTTGGAGTGCTCCAAACCCGTTTTGCAGTTGTTCGAGGACCTGCAAGAATATGAGATGCAGAGACGTTGTGGGAAGTGCAACATGTGTGATCATGCACACCATGATTGTGGAGGATGAGGGTGACGGAGTTCGTCATGGTCTGGAATCTGAGCGCATGGGTGATCCTATCCAACTTACAGATCAGAATTCGGCGACGTTCACTGAAGGATGGGGATGCAAACACATCATTCTTCCACCGGCAGAGCACCTACTGCCGACAGAAGAATAGGATGCACAACATCACCTCCGCGATTGCGTCCTCATCGAGCACACCGATGTGGAGGAAGCGACTTTCTTACACTTCGATGGCCTACTGGGCACCTTTGTCGATCGCGACTGCATGCTGAACCTTGTGGCGCAACATGGAGGAGATTTGGAATGCAATAAAGCGGCTTCCTGCATGCAAGGCGCCGGGCCCTGACGGCTCTACTCCCGAGTTCCTTCGTGCCTCTTGGCACACGGTTAAGCAGGACATTGTGGACGTCTTCCAGCAGCTCTATGACATGTGCGGACAAGGATTTTGCCGCTTCAACCAAGTGCTCCTTACCTTGCTGCCCAAGCGCGTCGATGTTGTCGGATTCGCTGACTGCAGGTCTATTAGTCTGATCCATCTTGTCGCTAAGTTTGCGAAAACACTCTCGCTGCGCCTTGCCTCTAAGTTGGATGGCCTCGTTAGCTCGAACTAGAACGCTTTCATCCCAGGGCACAACATTCTCGATAACTTTGTCCTGGTAAGCAATCAGCCTGCCTGCTCCACTAGCTCAAGGCCCCCAGAGTCCTCCTCATTCTTGACCTCATGAAGGCCTTTGATTCCATCTCATGGCCGTTCCTGTTTGAGGTATTGCGCTGCTATGGCTTCAGGGATCGCTTCCTGGAATGGCTTGCAATCCTGCTACCTTTGGCGAGCACGCGAATCCTCAATGGTGCCCCTAGACCGCCAATTTGGCATCGCCACGGCCTCCGACAAAGTGACCCGCTGTCCCCATAGCTCTTTGTCCTCGCCGTGGATGTGCTTGGGCGTTTGATCAGTCGTGTCGTCTCTCTTGGTATCAGCCGCACCTGCGACGCTCCATCCTGACAATCTCACTATATGTTGTCGATATCGTGTTGTGTTGTCACCCATCGCCAGCTAAGGTCATTGTGGTGAAGGAGATCCTCCAGCTATTTGGCCACGCCTCCGAGCTCCGCATCAACTTCGCTAAGAGCTCCGCCACCCTCCATTGTGACATCGGCGTAGCAACACCTGTTGTCTAGCTCCTGGGGTGCCCAATCGTTGAGCTCCCGCTCACTTGGGAATTCCAATAACGGTGAGACGCCCCACTGCCGCGCAGCTGCAGCCTCTCGTGTATACGACACAAGGACAACTTCCATCTTGGAAAGCAGGACTCATGAAGAAGGCTGGGCGCCTCACGACAGTCAAGTCTGTCCTCTATGCGATCCCCATACACCAGCTGTTGGTCTTTGCGTCGTCCAAGAAAATCATCAGGCATCTCGGGTAGATTAAGATAGGGTTCCTGTGGGCTGGGTGCGAGGCTGCCAATAGCGGGCAACTGCCATGTCAATTGCGCCGAACTTGTCACCCAATTGAGTTTGGAGGCCTCGGCATCCCAAGACCTAGAGCGAACCAGGCTGGCGCTTTGCTTGCGATGGCTTTGGTTGAGCCGCACTCATAGCAAGCGAGCATGTAGCAACTTAGACTTGCAGTTCTGTGCCGAGGAGTGAGCTCTATTCTTTTCCTCCACCTCGATGGCAATGGGTGATGGCCGCACCGCCTTATTTTGGGAGGACCAGTGGATCGGCGGGCGCTCAGTCAGCGAGATTGCTCCGTAGCCTTCCGATTGCGTCGCTAAGCGCCGCCGAAAACTACGAACCGTCTCTGATGGACTTCTGGCCAACATTTGGGCTCGTAACATCCATGGCGCACCGGGCGTCTACAAGATCGGACAGTACATCCAGCTCTGGTATGCCGTCGGGCACACCACCCTGACCACGAAGCCCGATCACCTACTGTGGAAGTGGACTTCGAGCGGTGTTCACTCTGCGAAATCCTACTATCAGGCCACCTTCCAGGGCTCGCTCCGCAGCAGCTCCTGGAAGCCATTTGGAGGAACGCCACCTCGGGTGTGCTTCTTCCACCGACTAGCTGACCAGGATCGGTGCTGGACTGCCTTGTTCGCCGCGGCCTCCAGCACCGCAGCTCATGCCTCCTCTGCTGCCAGAGCCCCGAGTCGATGCGCCACCTGCGTCTCTGCTACCCGTTCCCAGACAGGTTTGGCACGAGATGCTTGCCTAACTGCGCATGTCACCGCCGAACGATGACGCCTCCCTCCTGGACTGGTGGCACGCTTCTTAACAACACACCCCAAAACCCATGCGCAAAGGCCTCACCCCCATTGCCCTTCTCGCCACATGGATGATTTGGAAACACCATAAGGAATGTGTCTTCGAGGGTGCCCAACCATTTGTCAGCAGCCTGGTTGCGAAGATAAGGGACGAGGCAAAGCTTTGGGCCTGAGCTGGCGCTTCCGGACTCCATGACACTATGCCCCGATCTTGGGATGTACATTAATTTCCTTGCATTGCTCACTACCCGTGCCTCTCGAGGATTGTAACTTCAACTCTTCCTTCTCAATGAAAAGAAACGCAAAAGTCTCTTTGTGTTTTCTCGAAAAAAAAGGATCCAACATCCAGGGCTATATGATCACTGTAGATAGCATTAGAGTTAGATCCTGATCCAGACATCTTGCAAGCAGACAACTAAGCAGACCAATGAGCAAAGCAGACCAACAAATGCCTATGGATGATATATAGATGAGAAGTAGAGGTAAGATACACATGGATACAAAGAAAGTAACGGAAAAATTAAAATGACGCAATTTTTAGTTTTCCGCAAGGTCTGATAGTTCCAAATAGAAATTTAGCCGGTAGTACCAAGCAGTTATAAAGCTGCAGGGTTATAAAGCTGCAGGGCACACTGCTAAAATAGCGTCGGCAATTCCGAGCAATAGTTTTGAACAGTGACATCTTGGACGCTAGCTCAACATTGTTCCGGTCGTATCAAGAGGTACTACTACGATGGTTTTGGGCTGTGTAAAAGATTTGAAATTACAGAATGAAAATCGATGGATTTTTAGTGTATCTTGCATGGATTGTGGGGTGTTTGAGAAGAATATATCGGCCTAAAGATTCTAAGCAGATCTAGTCTTAAAATTAAACATGGATTAGGGCTAGGGTCTGCAAATACCCTGGCGGTTGCACGGCAAGTATGACGGAAGATTTACTATATTGCGTCAAGCAGATTTAACGGAGAAAGTGCATGGAAATGTCGCAAAACGACAATGATGATGGCAGAGGCGATTGGAAAGCTTGAGCACAACAAGCACATATGGATCGAAGTGAACCTGTAGAGGTGCGTACTCGGTACACTGTCCGATAGTATCGTAAACAAAAGGACCACTGGTACCGAGCCTTTGGTTTAAAGCAGTGCCAGGGATGAAAGATTAAAATCCACAAACAAAAAAGATAAATATTCGATAACTCATATAGAGATTTTACTAGAGGTTTCAAACACCTCAGAGAATTTTTGAAGGTGGAAACTTGGTCGGTAGTTCTTGGAACATCATCCAGTACTTCCAGGGTTTGCAGAACAAATGATCGAGTGCATAGATGGAGTAGAATTTAGGTAAAATGAGCATAGATAGAGACTAGAGAATCCTATGTGTTCTTGTCACTTCCAATTGGCAAACACAAAGACAAGCCAAAGCAACAATTGGATGATCTTGAACAAATACATGCATACCAACATGATTCTAGTCCTTGTAGCTAAAAGAAAAAGAAGTAAAACAAAACACAACAAACTAGAGAGTTTGTCACCGCTTAGTCAACTAATGACATTGGATCCTGTATGTCAAGTTCGTCATAAGCTTAGCTTGAAGAGAAGATATGGTTGTTAACTGTCATGGCTCAAATGTGTCTCCTTGTAACAAAAAAAACTTTCTATCCCTAATAGCTTAGAGACAACCAAACAACCACTTACCTCTAACCGAAGTAAAAGTAATTTAAGCATGAGAATAACTTTGTATGGTGTGTTTATTCATGGTAATTCAACTCTTGCATAAGTTGTACATGAATGTTTGACAGTTATTAGGCCACTTTGAATTGAGTAAGTTGATATCCAACATCTACTATGCAAGTTGGACCATAAGGATTTTTATTAATTCATTCCCTCTTTGTCGTTTCACGCTCTTGTTAAGCGAGGCAATATATTGTTTCGATCATCGTTGTAACATATGCACCCATGCAGGTTGAAGCACCTATGAACAAGCAGAACATTTTTGAAGGTACGGGTTCTGCTAAACAAAAAGTCAAATAATAGTGGCTTTTAATTATTCTTTCCATCTTCGGACATGAGTCAGTTCATATGCTTGTTGTATGCATGTTACTTAGCTTGCCTTGGCGTGGGGTTAGTTTTTCTTCAGGACCCAACTGCGCCCATCTTCACCAGTCGAGGAAAAGCTTGTGTTCCACACCTATGAGTACTATTCATACACATGACAAACAAAGGTTCCAACATAACATTTTAATGATTTTAAAAAATACATACATGCCTTTATTACGAATGCTTTACACAGCTAGTCAATGAATTATGCAAGTTGGAGACTCGTGCTCCTACCAAAAACCGAATCACGGAGTTGGATAGGTTGTTGGTTCGGTTGGGGGCACTAGTAGAAGAGGCAAAACAAGGATGTGACAGTGATTCTGTGAAGAAACTTCCATCTTGGACGATCTGACGGTGATCGTAGCTAACACCCTGGTGAAGGACGAGGAGCTTAAGCATAGATGGCGGGAGCACTTAGACAAGCTGTTCAATGGGGGGAATGAGAGCTCTACCATTGAACTGGATGACTCCTTTGATGATACCAGTAGGTGTTTTGTGCGGTGAATCCAGGAGTCGGAGGTCAAGGAGGCTCTAAAAATGATGAAAGGAGGCAAGGCTATGGGCCCTGATTGTATCCCCATTGAGGTGTGGACAGGCCTCGGAGACATAGCTATAGTATGGCTAGCTAAGCTTTTCAACCTCATTTTTCGGGCAAACAAGATGCCAGAAGAATGGAGACGGAGTATATTAGTACCAATCTTCAAGAACAAGGGGATGTTCAGAGTTGTACTAATTACCATGGAATTAAGCTGATGAGCCATACAATGAAGCTATGAGAGAGAGTCATTGAGCACCGCTTAAGAAGTGTGACAAGCGTGACCAAAATCAGTTTGGTTTCATGCCTCACGGAATCCATTTTCTTGGTACGGCAACTCATGGAGAGATACAGGGAGCAAAAGAAGGACATGCATATGGTGTTCATTGACTTAGAGAAGGCCTACGATAAGATACCACGGAATGTCATGTGGTGGGCCTTGGAGAAACAGAAAGTCCCAGCAAAGTACATTACCCTCATCAAGGACATATATGATAATGTTGTGACAAGTGTTCGAACAAGTGATGGCAACACTGATGACTTCTCGGTTAAAATAGGACTGCACCAGGGGTCAGCTTTGAGCCCTTATCTTTTCGCTCTGGTGATGGATGGGGTCACAAGGGATATACAGGGAGATATCCCATGGTGTATGCTCTTTGCGGATGATGTGGTGCTAGTCGATGATAGTCGGCAATAGGAAGTTAGAGCTATGGAGACAAGCCTTGGAATTTGAAGGTTTTAGACTTAGTAGAACTAAAACCGAGTACATGAGGTGCGGTTTCAGTACTAGTAGGCACGTGGAGGAGGAGGTTAGTCTTGATGGGCAGGTGGTGCCTCGAAGGACACCTTTAGATATTTGGGGTCTATGCTGCAGAAGGATAGGGATATCGATGATGTGAGTCATCGAATCAAAGCTGAATGGATGAAGTGGCGCCAAGCTTCTGGCATTCTTTGTGACAAGAGAGTGCCACAAATGCTAGAAGGCAAGTTCTATAGGGCGGCGGTTTGACCCGCAATGTTGTATGGCGCTGAGTTATTGGCCGACTAAAAGGCGACATGTTCAACAGTTAGGTGTGGCGGAGATGCGTATGTTGAGATGGATGTGTGGCCACACAAGGAAGGACGGCGTCCGGAATGATGATATACGAGATAGAGTTGGGGTAGTGCCGATTGAAGAGAAGCTTGTCCAACATCGTCTGAGATGGTTTGGGCATATTCAGCGCAGGCCCCAGAAGCGCTGGTGCGTAGCGGACGGCTAAAGCGTGCTGATAATGTCAAGAGAGGTCGGGGTAGACCGAACTTGACATGGGAGGAGTCCATAAAGAGGGATCTCAAGGACTGGATTATCGAAAGAGAACTAGCTATGGAAAGGGGTGCGTGGAAGCTTGCTATCCATGTGCCAGAACCATGAGTTGGTTGCGAGATCTTATGGGTTTCACCTCTAGCCTACCACAACTTGTTTGGGACTAAAAGCTTTGTTGTTGGAGAAGTCTACTTAATACCATGACGTTTGACACAGCCATGTCGTTTGGCGTCCGACTACATTACCCTTAAGGTTTAGAAACTAGCTACCAAACCTTTGCGAAGCCATTAAAACCCACCGGGGAGCTCTAGGAGGCGGTTTCATTAGCATGATTCTTTGATATGCCTCGTGGGGGTAGCTTAACTTATCCATCTTTTCTCTCTTTCGCCAGTAGCCATTATTTCCTGATTATCAAAGTAGCAACATCCTGACTGTACCATCTCCTATAATTGTGGGCCTAAGCTACCTGTGCCTTGTGCTTTCGATTTGCACATTCCTTCACCCCACCATGCCTCTGCGTCACTGCACCAGTCTCTTACTTACCACTCGCCCATATCTACCCTTAAGGCTGGAACATTCTTTTGCTATATAAGCGACTTGCTAATTTCAAGTGCTAACCCACATCACTAGACATGTTTTCTTGGGAACACACCCTTAGACTTGTGTTGAAGTTTTTGTCACTTTGAACTGACTACTATGCAATGCTAACCATAAGCATGCACTAAGGAGTCTAAGTTGCTCTGGTACTAGGTGATAAATAACACAAGCTTGGCTCATTTTCTCAGAGTGGTGCCTCACAGGGTGGTCGTGGGGCAACTTGGTTTGATTGGACGAGGTGAGTGGGATGGAGTGGTTGATGGTCTCGTCATTGGAATACACAGGAGGCAGATGCCACAGGGGCAGCGAGTCAGCTACATGGTGCAATTGAGCCGTTGTCCAAGGGTGCACATAGAGCGGCAAAGCTAGGTCACAAGGGGTAGCTACAAACACTTTGTGCATGGGCTCCTCAAACTTGGCAGCCATGAAGCTACGTGAGGATGATACTGTGTTGCACTACGAAGCACACATGAGCTGGGTGAGGTAATCATGCCCCCCACCTGTCAGTGTCAGTTCCAATCTTGGATGCTGCCAGGATGCCAGGAGCAAACTTCATGGAAGCATAATGGTCCCATCTCAGGTGCTATGTACTAGCTTCTTGATGAATGGAAGCAGTGCTGCTGATATGGAGTATCTGAACAATCTACATGAGGTGGTTTTCTGCAATTAGTAAAAAAAAGAACTTTTGATCGACGCAATTAGCAAACTACATGCGTGCACTGACCAGGCTCTGTTTATATTACCTGTTTTCTGTTTGAGTGATGTTACTTTGCTTGAAATTTTGAGATTAAACTATTAGCTTACTATCAGGTCTGCACCATTCTAGATATCATCTTGACTTTTAACTTGTGAAACTGTTACATTGGATAACATAAATAGGAAATTTTGTCAATTGTGAAACTGTAACTAATAGCTTCACCTGAATATTGATCTGTTGTGTTATTGCAGGGAAGAGGTATGAAGTGCTCAACTTAGGAGGGAGCATAGACAAGGTATTCCATGCTTCCCATTCTCCTCCTGTAGCAAAGGAACATCCAACCTGTCATGTGTCGCTCACTAACTAATAAACAGGAATCTGACGTTGGAAAGAAGCTACTGGATATCAAAGCAAAAGGATCACAGCTCCTCTTAGAAATCAGCGAAGTATTCTAGTTCTGGAGACTCTTATGGCCCTAGATCTGCCAAGCAGTCGCAATTGCTGTTTTAGTTAAACTAAAGAATTATTAACTTTGCAGTGTAAGCAGACCCTTGAGCAGGAGAGCAACATAACTGCTAGATTCCCTGTAAGTTCAGTGTGTTTCTTAACCGTAAACATCATTCTGTTATCAAGTCATTCTCCATGTGTGTTATTTCATCCTGGTGCCTGCAGGCTGCAGTACAGGAGATGGATATTAAGTCCTTGGAGGAGGAATACAAAGGTCTACAAGGTGATGGAGCTGGAGAAGCCGAGTACTTCCAGTCTCTTGAAGAACAAATCATTAAAATGAAGGTGTTTTACCGATACTTTTCAGTTTGGTTGCTCCATGATTTAATCTAATTGATTTCCTTTTTCTTCTTCTCATGGAGAAATACATATACTACCTCCGATCCAAATTAATTGACGCAGCTTTAGTACAAAGTTGTGCTAAAGTTGCGTCAATTAATTTGGATCGGAGGGAGTGCGTTACTTTCAATGATGCCATGTGCAGTCTTAAGAAGCTGAACATCTTTCCCTGCAGGGAGTTTCTGATCCTATTAAATGCTGCTGCGGACTGGAGTACAATGTAGAACTAGGCGGGGAGTCCATGGGTGTAAGATAAACTCAGCCGCAGATTGCCACAGGTTCAGTGCGTTTAAAGTATGTATATGCGCAGCTGGCGTAGGCTGCGCTTGGGCGGTTTATATTTTCCACCTGTATTAATCTACAAGGGCATTTTTCTGTGCACACCTGAGATACAAGTGTAACGAAAACACAATTGTAAAATTCTGGATTTCTGCTTGGATAGCATCGTATTTAGCCTGTCAGCAACATACAGCAAAACAAGTCATTCTGAGATTCAGAAACTTCAGGTATAGCGCCAGATGCCACAACGATGCGGACAATGATGCGGACAATGACGGAGATGAATTGGTCAGTTTGCCAGGTGGTGTGCGACGACCTCAACTCCTCTTGTACTGCCGGTCATGGCGTGCTGCTCCAGTCTCTGTCGGCAGCCGGCAGTCACCACTGCCGTCTTCATAAAGTTCACTCCGGCAGTCAGCATGGACATTTCCAGACCTTGCCAAGGTAGCTGCCGCCGCCACGGAACCCGCTCACAACCGCCACCGACGTTGCCTCAGCCCACGCTCTTTGCCGGCCTGGTCAGGACCGCAGCCTGCCAGTTCGTTGCCGCCTCAACCTGCTGGTCGGCGGGAACTCCAGCCGAGCATGGCAAGGCACGTGATGCCGCCGCCACGGAACCCGCTCACAACCGCCACCGACGTTGCCTCAGCCCACGCTCTTTGCCGGCCTGGTCAGGACCGCAGCCTGCCAGTTCGTTGCCGCCTCAACCTGCTGGTCGGCGGGAACTCCAGCCGAGCATGGCAAGGCACGTGATGTCGGCGCCAGTAACTCGCCAGGCCTATGGTCCCCGACACCGGTGGCTCGTCCATTCCTGTGCCTGGAGCCGTCCGTCCGGAGGTATGCGCCCTTGGAGCCCACGCTCTTTGCCGGTCTGGTCAGGACCGCAGCCTGCCAGTTTGTTGCTGCCTCAACCCGCTGGTCGGCGGGAACTCCAGCCGAGCATGGCAAGGCACGTGACGTTGGCGCCAGGAACTCGCCAGGCCTATGGTCCCTGACACTGGTGGCTCGGCTATTTCCTGTGCCTGGAGCCGTTCGTCCGGAGGCATGCGCCCTCGTCCTTGGCTAGATTTTTTTTAGACAAACTCGCGAAACTTTTATTCAACCGTCACAATGTTTACAGAGACGAACAAAAGATCGTCGGGGTGGCCTAACTAAACATGGCGGCTGGTCCCCAACGTTAATGCATGCTTCGTGAGGTTGTGAGCCTCAATGTTCGAGGATTGAAATTCATGACTAAAAGAACAAGATGTGAAAAAACGAGTTCTATCCCTTATTTCATGTATCACTGCTCCATATGCTGCTGCCGTTCCTCCTTTGATCGCCTCCACCGCTGTCATGCAATCTGAGGCGATGATTGCTCCATATGCTGTTGCCGTTCCTCCTTTGATCGCCTCCACCGCTGTCATGCAATCTGAGGCGATGAAAACCTTCTGCTCGTACAAGTCCTCGGCAAGCGCCATCGCTTCCTTGGTAGCTAGAACTTCAAGCACCTCCAGGTCCTCTATGTTGTTGAAGACAACTGCCGAGGCCCCCAAATACACACCCAATGCATCGCGGCAAATGGCTCCCACAGCCCCCCTTCCACCAGCACGCGGCACAACCGCATCTACATTAATTTTAACATGATCATTCGGTGGTGGCTGCCAAGCAGTAGGGCGGACCCTTGGAGTTGTCGGTGACCTGTCAACAGGTTTCGGTATGTGCTTCAAATCAGCCAAGTAGCTAGTGACGAAACCATGAGTAGCGAATGGAGTTTTGTAAATTCCTTCATGGATTATCTTTCTCCTCGCTGCCCAAATCGCCCATAGTGTGACAATCATGGTAGTGAATTCCTCTTGAGGAAGCGATTCGCTCATCAGAAAGAGCCATCTCTTTGCATGTTCATCTCTCTACATACACATATGCTGCACCATATCCTCATTTGATAGAGCCCACACGCACCGGGCGTAGTTACAGTCAATAAGAGAATGGCGCCAGTTGTCATCTGCTCCACATAACGCACACACATGCGATGGTGACATGTTTCGACGATGCAACACATCACTGGTAGGAAGTGAGTGACGAGCCAGCCTCCATGTGAATATTTTCAGTTTTGAAGGAACTTGCAATCCCCAAATAGATGACCATCCTTTGGATTCTCCGCTGGACATATCCTCAGCCTCATCCAACCAGTCTTCCCTTCCCATCTTCATCTTATGGATCAATTTGTAAGCTGATTTTACTGAGAAACGTCCCCTCAGATCGCCCGACCATGCCCAAAAGTTGTCCACTTGTCTTGTACAGAGGGGAATCTTTAGGATTGCCTCCGCATCAGCGGGAACAAAGACTTGGCGTACTACCTCCTCTCTCCAGCATGCCATGGTTGGTTCGTCCTTGGCTAGGTGAGAGAAAGAGTCAGAAAACGGGGGGAAACAGATGTGATGAGAAGTTTATCCAATACCGGCCAAAACCTGGTGTAATCTTGAATACAGGTGCAAAATTTACGGACCAAAACGATCAACCAATCGTTAACCGGAACCCACTCGGTTTGTTTTTACGGGGGTGGATTTTACGGGTGTAATTGTGTAACACCCACAATGCGGCTACATCTCCCACGTGTCGGGGCACGACTTAGAGACATAGCCGCATGATAGATTAGTCGCAAGTGGGGTAATCTTCACACAATCCCATGTACTGAATAAGAAAGGGATAAAGAGTTAGCTTACAATCGCCACTTCACACCAATAACAAGTTAAACATACATCATCCAGAATACAATCAAGGTTCGACTACAGAACCAAAATAAAAGGAAGACAACCCCAAGTGCTAGATCCCTGATCGTCTCAACTGGGCTCCACTATTGATCAATCGGAAAAGACACAAAACAACGATCAAGATCTTCATCAAGCTCCCACTTGAGCTTGGTTGCGTCACCTGTACTGGTATCGTCGGCACCTGCAACTGTTTGAAAGTATCCGTGAGTCACGAGGACTCAGCAATCTCACACCCGCGAGATCAAGACTATTTAAGCTTATGGGTAGGAAAGGGTAGTGAGGTGGAGCTGCAGCAAGCACTAGCATATATGGTGGCTAACATACGCAAAAGAGAGCGAGAAGAGAAGCAACGCAACGATCGAGAAGCTAGAAGTGATCCTAAAGCTACTTACGATCAAGCATAACACGAGACCGTGTTCACTTCCCGGACTCCGCCGAAAAGAGACCATCACGGCTACACACGTAGTTGATTCCTTTTAATTAAGTTAAGTGTCAAGTTCTCTACAACCGGATATTAACAAATTCCCATCTGCCACATAACCGCGGGCACGGCTCTCGAAAGTTTATACCCTACAGGGATGTCCCAACTTAGCCCATCACAAGCTCTCACGGTCAACCAAGGATATTCCTTCTCCCGGGAAGACCCGATCAGTCTCGGAATCCCGGTTACAAGACATTTCGACAATGGTAAAACAAGACTAGCAAAGCCGCCCGATGTGCCGACAATCCCGATAGGAGCTGCACATATCTGGTTCTCAGGGCAACACTGGATGAGACATCCTATGAGTAAAACCAACCCTCAAGTTTCCCCGAGGTGGCCCCGCAGTCTACTCAGTTCGGACCAACACTTAGAGAAGCACTGGCCTGGGGGGTTAAAATAAAGATGACCCTCGGGAGCGTGACTCCCAAGGGAAAAGTATAGGTGGTGGTGAGGCAAATGGTAAAACCAAGGTTGGGCCTTGCTGGAGGAGTTTTATTCAAAGCAAACTGTCAAGGGGTTCCCATAACACCAAACCGCGTAAGGAACGCAAAATCAAGGAACATAACACCGGTATGACGGAAACTAGGGCAGCAAGAGTGGAACAAAACACCAGGCATAAGGCCGAGCCTTCCACCCTTTACCAAGTATATAGATACATTAATTAAAAATAATAGATATTGTGATATCCCAACATATCCATGTTCCAACATGGAACAAACTTCATCTTCACCTGCAACTAACAATGCTATAAGAGGGGCTGAGCAAAAGGGTAACATAGCCAAACAATGGTTTGCTAGGAAGGTGGGTTAGAGGCTTGACATGGCAATATGGGAGGCATGATATAACAAGTGGTAGGTAGCGCGACATAGCGATAGAGCGAACAACTAGCAAGCAAAGATAGAAGTGATTTCGAGGGTATGATCATCTTTCCTGAGATCCCGCAAGGAAGAAGAACGAGTCCATGAAGAAGACAAACGGACGAGTGCAAGTTTTGAAAACATGATGATGCAATGCACATGATGACATGGCAAGATGCAACACGCAAGCGAATGACAAGGCAACAACAACGAATAACTGGAAGACACCTGGTGCATCGGACTCGGGGCGTCACAACAGTCCACCACTACGAGAGGATCTTGTCCCGAGATCTAGGATGGCACCGCAAGGAAACGGAAGAGGAAGAGAAGAGGTAAAACTAAGTTGCTTTTTTGACAAATGAGTGAAACCAAAGAACCTTGCAAGGTTGAACAGATTGAAAGAAAGAATACAACGAAGATGAACAAAGTTGAAAACACTCCGTTAGAAAAGAGGAACAAGGAACCTTACTAGAACCTTGTAGGTTGAAAGACATAAGAAAAGGGGTACAATGGACAAGAAGTACATACAAGCACTCCGGTTGAAACGAGATGTACAAGGAACGATAAAGATCAATTACGACAACACTCCGGTTGGAAAAGGAAGGCATAGAATATGAACTTGGCAAAATGAAAGCACTTGGATGAGACTCCGGTTAGAAGAGGAATGATAGACACCACACTCCGGTTAAAACAAGATAGAGAAGGAATAAGGATGATATAATTTGGATAGCACTCCGACTGTAAATGGAAGGAATAGAACATGAACTTGAGATGATGGGATGATACTTGATGAAATCAACAAGACACTGCCTCCGGAACTATTGAAAGAACGACACAAGGGGTAAGAAAGATTTCAGACAGCACTCCGGTTGAGAAGGGAGGTAAAACTTGATAAGATGAGAGAACTTGAATGAAGGACACGACACTCCGATTGAATGGATAAGCAAAAGGAGAGAACATGATCTTTGACAAAAAAAGATGATGGGTCGAAGACTGCAACATCACAATGACTTCGGAAGACAGAATAGAAGCTAGATCATTAGGGAAGAGAGAAAGTAGAAGAAAATGGTAACTTCTACCACCAATGAATTTGAAAGAAAATCTTTACGAAGAAGGCTTGAGCCGAGTTGTCGAAAAATCAACAACGAACACAATAATCTACTTGTGGGCTTATGAAAACATCTCAAACTTGAGGTGAAATTCTGCCACAAATGGAAACAAGATTGGATTGATATCAACAAGGAGACGAGAAACTTATTTCACTGGGAGGATAAATGAAGAACTTGGGTCATCTATAAGCACCATAAATAGCAACAATCCTTAGGGAAAGCTTTAGGTGAAATATAACCCAAGATAACTCCAATGAAGAGATTGATTGGTTGAAAGGATCTCTTGAACGAAGAGAAAATGATGGATTTAAATATCTCATTCCTAACAACTTGTAAATCATGAAACACAAAGGGAAATTGTCAAGAGTGACATAACATCACCTCAAAAGACAAGAGAGAAATAATTGCACTTCGGAATGCAAGATGAAGAATGCTTGAACTCCTCAAAACAAGACGTGTGTTTAACACCATGTTTATTTTTGAGTATAGCTTGGCGGAACTTAACTTCGAGAGAAATCTTGAAGAACAATTGAAGAATGAAAAGAATCCTTGATGAGCCACCATATAGAGCCTCCATGAAGAACTCCGATAATAAAAGAATGATCAAACGAAAGAGAAGTTGAAAACACAAGGTGAATCCTTGAAATGATTTATATGAATCTTTGTGGTGATATAATTGAGCAATCTTGGAACTCTGGGAAAGTATGAAGCACTTGAACCGATAATTTACTCATCGTGAACAAACTCCGAAAGAATAAATTAAACACTTCAAGGAAATAAGAATAATAATTATGTTATGCGAATCCTTCATCAATTTAAATTGATGACAAGCAACAGATTTGGCATACAACTTATTCTCGTAGAAAGGATTAAGAGATATATAGCGCAAACTTGAGAAAGGTCTTCAACGAACCACCGGTAGGATTTGGAAAGCACGAATGCATTGATATGATAACGACAGAAGAGGAATGTTGGGCGAACCACCGTAAGAATTTAAAAGAACGGGCGAAGAAAAACAAACACATCGCCAGGAGGAATTGGAAAATGAACGAGATACTTGAGAGAATTTAGGTACAAGTGAAACGAAGAGATCATAAACTGACTAGAGAATACTTGAGTGATGCACCGGTAAGATTTGGAGAATGAGAGCTGAAAGCTGAGAATGAGTAATGTTTGAAAAGATGGCCTTCGGAGAATCAAACTGAAAAGACTCCTGAATTGCTTCAGATGGGTGAAAAGAATTCTCACAATCAAAAACAATTATGAGAGGATGGCATCAAGCTAGAACCATGAATCTTCAAGAGAACATATATGATTTGGAGGAAAACTCTTCTTCAGTCTTCACAAACCCGAGAATGACGAAGAGAAACACCACCATGAATTTTTGAGACACTCCGAAATAATGTAGAATATAAAGGTTGAATCAACAATCAAAAGAGTTTGAAAGATCTTAGATAAAGATATATGACTGATGACAATTCATTCTTACGTCAAACTTTGAGAGAATTTGAGAATAACTCCGGGAAAATAAGAAGAGTCGGGTAAGATCCTGGGAAAAGACCCGTGGGTTAGGGCCCACTCAAAGAAACACCATTGAAGAGATTGCTTGAAAAGATAGATTGCACCGGTTGAATTAAATGGCTTGAATGAGATAACAACCTCGGAATAGGTTGAACGAATGCAGAGTGGAAACACGAATCTTCGAGATATCTTCAGCACTCCAGAACAAAGAATAGCGAGAAGTGAATGATTAAGAGGTGCACCGGCATGAGAAAAAAATTTGAAACGAGGAAAAGATATGATCGACAAAGCTTGACTTGAATCCACCGGAGAAGAAAAAGAATGAAGAATGATGAACTTGAAGCTTCCTTAGTATCTTCGTGAGAATCACCGGATAAGAGCGTTGACGGAAAAGAATGGAGAGGCTTCACATCCATAAGATGGATACTTGATTAAGAAATCCGAGTCCTTGAAGAAACAAGGGGGTGGGTGGGCGGGAAAACAAAGACAACTTGGGCAGATGGAATGGATACCATCGAGAAAACCTAGAGTTGATCTTGCGGATGTTGAAAATGATCGGATCCACTAGAAGCGGAGCACACCGGTTGAGAAGAAATTGAGATGACAAACTCGATGATCAAGAAGGATTAGTATTCCCATAGAAATATGAGAACACCGTTTATAAAAGGTATGGAAACACTTGACATCGAAGCAACTCGAATACCACAAATAAAACAAAAACAAAGGATTTGGCTCGCAGAATAAGCCGGAACAAACATATGATAGAGATTTCGTCTAAAGTTTTCGTGGTGGGGCCCACACGGGCTCGATCGTATAGCACCATCATATACAAGGCAGTGCACATGACATACGAAGCGTCCCCGAGTCAGCATAGCCAAGGACTCTTTAAGACACAACAAGACCACTGTAAAACCAACCGTGGATAGGTGGACCACTAGACGTCGAACCCCAATTTCATATCATACACCCGTTGAAAAGATATCCTAAAAGCTACTTGAATTCCCACTAATAAACTCCCGAAACTTTCTGGTTATGCAATCAGGTGTTGGGGATACAGTGGAAGCATAATATCTCACCCAAACTAACAATACCTACATCCAGCTGTATCCATCCTTCAACACATAACCAAGAAACCTTCGGAAATCGTGTACCTCAACCTTCGAAAAGCATCCGTTATACGAGTTATGGCAATACTCCCAAACTCCCGCCCCAGTACTGG
The DNA here is from genome assembly GCF_003073215.2 of Triticum urartu. NCBI lineage: Eukaryota > Viridiplantae > Streptophyta > Magnoliopsida > Poales > Poaceae > Triticum > Triticum urartu. The sequence continues at coordinate 311,154,793 of NC_053028.1, read as the reverse complement.
GTGGCGTCGAGGTTATCTCACCAACAGCTGCATAAAAGATATTTTCGATGTCAGCAAAACTCAGGTATTCCAGAACTGCAACGATAAAATTGTGACGACAACACCTCGGAGCTCAACTCCCCGGGACACTGCCACAACCCCTAAATGTTAGGAGGCACCAAGAACAATGTTCTTGTCACAAGAATATCAGAACGATTCCAAGATACCCGCGTGATCCTAAAAAAATTTCGTGAAATTTGAGGAGAGGAGAGTCAAAACTTCTACGTCAGGAGGCCTCACCAGAGCGACGAAGGGATTGAGGAGTAAAAAGAATCCTACTCTCCGATATATATAATCCTAAGACTCAATTTTTTTGTTCTAGACTCAAAAACGTCAGCGATTCGATCAAGCAGGGGGCTCCTAAGTTGGGGATGGCTCTGATACCAACTTGTAACACCCACAATGCGGCTATATCTCCCACGTGTCGGGGCACGACTTAGAGGCATAACCACATGGTAGATTAATCGCAAGTGGGGTAATCTTCACGCAATCCCATGTACTGAATAAGAAAGGGATAAAGAGTTGGCTTACAATTGCCACTTCACACCAATAAAAAGTTAAACATACATAATCCAGAATACAATCAAGATCCGACTATGGAACCAAAATCAAAGAAAGATAACCCCAAGTGCTAGATCCTCGATCGACCCAACTGGGCTCCACTACTGATCAACTGGAAAAGACACAAAACAATGATCAAGATCTTCATCAAGCTCCCACTTGAGCTTGGTTGCGTCACCTATACTGGTATCATCAGCACCTGCAACTGTTTGAAAGTATCCGTGAGTCACGAGGACTCAGCAATCTCACACCCGCGAGATCAAGACTATTTAAGCTTATGGGTAGGAAAGGGTAGTGAGGTGGAGCTGCAGCAAGCACTAGCATATATGGTGGCTACCATACGCAAAAGAGAGCGAGAAGAGAAGCAACGCAACGATCTATAAGCTAGAAGTGATCCCGAAGCTACTTACGTTCAAGCATAACATGAGACCGTGTTCACTTCCTGGACTCCGCCGAAAAGAGATCATCACGGCTACACACGCAATTGATTCCTTTTAATTAAGTTAAGTGTCAAGTTCTCTACAACCGGATATTAACAAATTCCCATCTGCCACATAACCGCGGGCACGGCTCTCGAAAGTTTATACCCTGCAGGGGTGTCCCAACTTAGTCGATCACAGGCTCTCAAGGTCAACGAAGGATATTCCTTCTCCCGGGAAGACCCGATCAGTCTCGGAATCCCGGTTACAAGACATTTCGACAATGGTAAAACAAGACCAGCAAAGCCGCCCGATGTGCCGACAATCCCGATAGGAGCTGCACATCTCGTTCTTAGGGCAACACCGGATGAGACATCCTACGAGTAAAGCCAACCCTCAAGTTTCCCCGAGGTGGCCCCGTAGTCTACTCAGTTCGGACCAACACTTAGAGAAGCACTGGCCCGAGGGGGGGGGGGTTAAAATAAAGATGACCCTCGGGAGCGCGAATCCCAAGGGAAAAGTATAGGTGGTGGTGAGGCAAATGGTAAAACCAAGCTTGGGCCTTACTGGAGGAGTTTTATTCAAAGCGAACTATCAAGGGGTTCCCATAACACCCAACCGTGTAAGGAACGCAAAATCAAGGAACATAACACCGGTATGACGGAAACTAGGGCGGCAAGAGTGGAACAAAACACCAGGCATAAGGCCGAGCCTTCCATCCTTTAGCAAGTATATAGATACATTAATTAAAAATAATAGATATTGTGATATCCCAACATATCCATGTTCCAACATGGAACAAACTTCATCTTCACCTGCAACTAACAACGCTACAAGAGGGGCTGAGGAAAAGCGGTAACATAGCCAAACAATGGTTTGCTAGAAAGGTGGGTTAGAGGCTTGACATGGCAATATGGGAGGCATGATATAATAAGTGGTAGGTAGTGCGACATAGCGATAGAGCGAACAACTAGCAAGCAAAGATAGAAGTGATTTCGAGGGTATGATCATCTTGCCTGAGATCCCGCAAGGAAGAAGAACGAGTCCATGAAGAAGACAAACAGATGAATGCAAGTTTTGAAAACATGATGATGCAATGCACATGATGACATGGTGAGATGCACTACGCAAGCGAATGACAAGGCAACACCAGCGAATAACTGGAAAAAAACTGGCCCGTCGGACTCGGGGCATCACAATTGGCTCGAAAACAACGATCCAATCGGGGCCTTAGGACGTGCTTGGATCGAGTGTAATTCAACACGTCCGTATAGATTTTACAAGTGTATCTTGCCAGATGAGTGATTTCTGGCAAGAAATTATACAGACACGCAGAGGCGTGTATCTTTTACGGGCATATTCGAAAAAAATACGATAATCCAAACATGGCCTTATAATTTAAACCAATAAGGAGGATGCCCAACTCGTCTCCAGGATGCTCCCTTGATTTCCAGTGTTCGTGTCCATTGGATCCTGGTCAACCTGGTCTTTTTTGTTGTTGCTTGCCGTTGGATCTTGGTCAACATGGTCTTTTTTGTTGCTTGCCGTTAGATCGCCGCTGTTTTTTTTCGCGAATACGCAAGATGCATATCTTTGTATTGATAGAAGAAGATTACAAGCATGGGATTACAATGCTTACAAGGCCATGTGCGCACTAGGCATGGTGTACAAGCGAAGGAGCACAACAGATGGGGGTGTGCTCAGCCCCGCGACCGAAACTAGAGACTAAGCACCAGGGATAATGTTTTGTAGTCCGGTGGCGCCCGCCTTGGCCCTTAGGCGCGCCTCGTCCTTGATGGTATCGAAGGTGAAGGTGATTGATGGTGTCGCTCTGTCAAAAATGCAAGCGTTGCGGTGCTTCCAAATCCACGAAGCTGAGAGGATGATGAGGGAGGATAGACCCTTGCGCATGGAAGCAGGCGCGAGGTCGAGAGAGGATTTCCACCAGAGCTGGAATGGCGTGTTAGGAACGGGGAGGCCGATGGGCACACGTGCCCAACCGAGGATCTCGTGCCAAATTTGGCGAGAGAAAGAGCATCCGGCAAGGAGATGGTGCATGGTCTCCTCTTGATCGCAAAGGGCGCATGCATCATCATGGGGCAGTCCGCAGCATGCCAGGCGCTCCGTGGTCCATTAGCGGTCTTGCATGGCCAGCCATAAGAAAAACTTGACGCGGAGGGGAGGCCAAGGTCGCCAAGTGAGCCGCCAGAAAGGGTCTTCACAAGCTCCAATGAATAGAGCCTTGTAGCAGGAACTTGCAGTGTATGTAGCGGAAGAAGTCCATCACCAACGTAGCATGTCCGATTCGCTGGAGAGATTAGTGTGCCGCACCAGGTGCCATAGCTCGACGTACTGCACCATGGCTGCCGGCCCAAGCGCGCCTCGGATATCCTGCACCCAAGAGCGCTGGTGTAGGCCATCACGCACGCAACGCTCCTTCCGAAGACGCCTTGGGACGAGAGCGAGAACGAGTGGGGCGATCTCAGCCACGGACCTGCCAACGATCCAGTGGTCGGTCCAAAACCTACATGTATCTCCAGCACCAAGCTGCCAAGTTGTGGAGGCTCTGAAAATTGCACTCGCGTCCGCGTCATGGGGGATGTGAAGGTAGCTCCAAGGGCGAGAAGCGTCGGTACGTTGCAGACATAGCCAACGAACACGGAGAGAGACGTCTGTACGATGAATATATCGGATGCCTAGGCCACCGAGAGAGATGGGCCGGCATACACGCCACCAGTTGACGAGGCACTGACCACTGCTGGCCTTGTTTGATCCTGCCCAAAGAAATCCTTGGATGATCTGGTTCACCTTCTTGATGGCAACACTATTGAAGGCAATGGCATCGAGGAAGTGCGTGGGGATGACACTTATGACATGGCGCACAAGGGATAGGCGGTCTCCCTTGGATAGCATAGATGCCCGCCATGTGGAGAGCTTGCGTCCAAGTTTGTCGATGATTGGTTGCAAGCTCGTCGAAGAGGCCTTGCGGACTGAGAGGGGCAGCCCGAGGTAGGTGATGGGGAAGTGAGCAACGGGGCACTGCATCTCCGCGGCGATCGTAGCAATGTGGTCATCGATGCATTGGATAGAGTGGCCGAACACTTGTCGAAGTTGGTTTGCATCCCAGAAGCGAGGCCAAAGACATGAAGGAGCCTGTGAACCATGGCGAGGTCGTGGGAGTCCGGGTGGCAGAAGATGACCACGTCGTCAGTATAAAGGGACATGCTCGAAGCCGCATGACAGGTGGTCAAGCGACGAAGGAGGCCTAGCTCGACCGCACGTAGCAACATGGAGTTCAACACGTCGATGACCAGGGTGAAGAGCATGGGTGAGACCGGGTCGCCTTGTCGAAGGCCATGAGCGTGGTCGATCGGAGGCCCTGGGTGGCCGTTGATGAGAACTCTCGTGGAGGCCGTGGAAAGCAGCATGGAGATCCACTCGCGCCATCGTGGGCCAAACCCAAGGAGATGTAGAAGCTGGAGAAGGAAGGGCCAAGACACGCAGTCGAATGCTCTAGCAATGTCCAACTTGAGAAGCATGCACAGTGCCTTTAGGTTGTGCAAGAGGCGAGCCGTCTGCTGCACCAGGAGGTAGTTGTCGTGGATACACCGTCCCGCAATAAACGCACTTTGGTTGGTGGAGACCATGGTGTTCAGCCGTGGAGCAAGACGGAGGGAGAGAAGCTTCGCAACCAGCTTGGCGAAGATGTGTATTAGACTGATGGGTCTATAGTCAAAGAGGGAGTGCGCATCTGCACTTGGGGAGCAGCATAAGAAGGGCCTCATTGAGCTTTTGCAGGCCTCTACCATTCATCGCATAGAACTTGTCGAATGCCGCGAGAAAGTCAAGCTTGATCGTGTCCCAATAGGCAACCAAGAACTCAGAGGTGAAACCATCGGGGCCAGGCGCCTTCCCAGTCGGCAGACTCTTGACAGCGTTCCAAATCTCCTCTTCGGTGAATGGCGCGTCAAGCGTGAGTAGGTCAAACTGTGGCACCCGAAGGGCATGAAGATCAAGCGTGATGTCGCAATTGGAAGTGCTGCCAAGGACGCCGGAGAAGTGGACAAAGGCGGCCTCGGTCATCTCATCATGGTCAGTGATAGTTTGGGTGCCGACACACAAACTCGTCATGAGGTTTCTTTGCTTGCGATGAGCGGCGTGCACTTTGAGGTAGGAGACCGCCGCGTCATCGCTCCGAAGCCAGGAGAGGCGCACCCGTTGCCTCGCGATAGATCGCTCGAGGGAGGCAAGGCCAAGGTAGGATGCCTTGAGCTTCTGACGAAGCCAGGTTTCGAGGAGAGATAACGGCCGCAATCTTGAGCAGTGTCAAGTCTTGCAATGAGCTCGCGGGACACCTTAAGCTGTAAGGACACGTGGTCGATCGAGCGCACACTCCAGCTTTGAAGCTTCCTGGCAGCCGCCTTAAGACGTGTCATGATCCGTCGGAAGGGATCGGCGTCAGGCGGAGTAGAGACCTAGGCCTCAGAGACCACTTGGTGAAAACCATCCAACTTCGGCCAAAATCTCTCGAAGTGGAAACGCCGTGCTCCCAGAGAGCGGGCCATGTAGTCAACTAAGAGTGGGCAGTGGTCAGAGGCCGTGGAGGAGAGGCAATGGAGTAGGCAATGTGGGTGGGCGATCTCCCATCCAGAGGTGCAAAGGATGCGGTCGTTGCGGACAAGCGTCGGGGCGTCGCGCTCATTGGACCAAGTATATCGTCGGCCGTGCATATAGAGATCATGAAGCTCCACGTCGGCGATGAAGCGCCTAAATCTGTTCATGGTGCGATGGTTGATGTTCGAGTTGTTCTTCTCCGAGGCCGAAGTGATCATGTTAAAATCTCCACCAATAAGCCATGGACCGATGTGGGATTCACGCACGTTGTGCAACTCAGCAAGGAACTCAAGTTTGGCGTCATCATCTTGTGGCCCGTACACCCCAGTGAGCCACCAATGACCATCGCCGGCCAGGGAAGAGACCAAGGCCGTAACATGGTGCTCGCTGATGAGGGGATTGGAGAGAGTGATGGTAGAGCGTTGACAAGCAAGGAGGATGCCACCGCATGTGCCAGCTGCGGGGAGGAAGAAGTAGTCCTCGAAGGACGGACCGAGCATGTCCAAGACAATGGCGTCGGAGACATGAGCGAGCTTTGTCTCTTGAAGACACACGATGGTAGGCGCGACAGCAGAGATCACGCTGCGGACGGCCGTGCGTTTAGCGCCGGAGTTAAGACCATGGACATTCCAAAAAACTATTTTGAGGTTATAATCCATAGGAAGGGGGGCACGTTAGAGATGTCGCAAAGGCAGCCAACTATGCTTCAATGAGCTGCCCCGGGGTAGAAGGCAGCGAGGTGGGGAGTTGCCACCCGAAGAAATCAGCGAATGCTTGCAACACATCTAAAGCCAGCGGCTACTCGAAGAGCAGAGCGTATTTGCCAAGCACCTCATCGGAGATTGGCGCATCGTCACTTGAGATGAGGCCGAGACGGCGAAGCAACACTCTTTTGGCTTTCATTTCGGAGTTGAGTCCCTGGTCCGCACGCACGATACGGAAACTACGGCGAGGAGTAAAGTTGGCCGGCAGCTCCTTCCTAAGCCGCCGAGGCTTTGGCGCAGGAAGCAGTGAGGACGCCCTGGCAGAGATGGCATCAACGAAGGAGGAGAGAGGCACGTCGGGCACGGGGATGTCCGCGGGCTGCATGGACGATGGGGCCGACCTGTCATCCGTAGAACCAGCGGGTGCAACATGTAGCACAATGTCCGAGTAGGATGGGCCCGCCATAAGCACGGGATCGGCACGGTCCAAGCGATTCGGCGCCAACGCATGGACGGGCACGTCATGGGAGGCAGCGGCCAAGCGGGGTTGGGCCTCCACAGCAGGCTCGGGATTCGGGCTGTGTGGGGACAGGGGGAGGAGGCACAGGATTGGCTGCAAAGGATTCTCCCGCGTCAGTCGCATCAACAGGCAGTCCTCGGGATGCCACCAAGGCAGGCGGGGCGACCCGGGTGGGCCCCTCCGTGTCTCCCAATGGCAGGCACGGTGCAGGGCAATCGACACGAGGAGGGGGGGTGTCGACTCCTGGTTGGCTGATCTGGATCGCCTGGGATGGCCCAGTGGGACTTGGAGAGGAAGGCACGACGCTGGTTGGCCGGTTTGAATCACGCGTGTCCCGAGACACCTGGGACCCAGGGGTCTGCACAAGGTCGGATGGGCAAGCATCCAGCGTGGGAGATGGTGCGTCCGGCACGTCAGGGGGCCCAGCATCGGTTAGCAGAGGAAGGGCGCCCAATCGGAGCCGCTGATAGAGGCTAAGGTGTCCCGATGTTTCGATGAGATGGTGGCTATCGTTTTCTGTGGGAGTCGACCTTGACGATCCGACTACGAACGTGCGAGACGTCGCGCCTTAGCAATCGCTAAACCAACTTCCGAGGGTTATTGACCACGCCGGAGCACGATCAACCTGACCATGAGGGTCTGTTTCTTGCGAGCAAACGAAGAACAAGCAAGAAACTGAGATTGCAATCGGGATATTGCGAATATAAGATGAAAGCTTTATTGATCAAGGTGGGGTTCTGTGACGTCTTGGTCTGGTCGTTGGACACAAACGAAGTACGCGAAGTTGCAGCTATGGCGAACTTTTAATCTAAACAAAACCCAAAGTCTAAACGACGCCCTAAGGGCTGTATATATGGAGGAAGAGGGGGGAATTTCGTGGCCCTTGAGGGTGGGGTCCGAAACCAACCCTAACTCTTGTTTCCCCACACATACGGACTCTAAAAATAGCCTATACTTAAGTATTTCGAAATTACATGGGCCTGGCCCATTAATAAGGTGACGCAGCACCTAGAATAGCCTATGGACGAATATTATGAAGTGGCATCTTGTATATTTCGTCCAAGGCTTCATGCACTCCTTATGGCGGCTTCAAAGTCCTGAAATCATCACTTGTAACTCCGTTCTTGATCCCCTTGCGCATGCCATCAACTCCATTCATGTTCTTGCTCCAATGTTCATCCTTCTCCAAGCTAGGACCTTCATTTGTAAGCAAAACAAATGTATCCAATTTAGGCAGCATCATAATCTCATGAACATTAGAATCATTACCAAGAAACGAAAGTACCTGGTAATTTAATTGGCGTGCGCGAGCTCTAGTAATTGGTCCAGTATATGTAACAGTAGGGGCTGTGGGTGTAACAATGGTATTGATGTCCTCATCAATCCTCCCCTTCTTGAAATGAAGTCGTCCTCGACGGAAGCTCATCTTCCTCACCCAAATAAGGCTTCAAATCTGCAATGTTAAAAGTGGGACTAACCCCAAAATCTACAGGTAGCTCAAGTTTATATGCATTATCATTTATTTTCTCTAACACCTTAAAAGGACCATCAGCACGTGGCATTAGCTTTGATTTGCGCAGATTAGGAAATCTATCTTTACGCAAATGTAACCAAACAAGATCTCCAGGTGCAAACACAACATGTTTTCTACCCTTATCTCCAGCAAGTTTATATTTAGCATTCATACGCTCAATGTTTTCCTTAGTTAACTCATGCATTTTTAAAATCAATTCAGAACGTTCTTTAGCATCAAAATTAACCTTCTCCGAAGATGGAAGAGGCAACAAATCAATAGGTGCACGAGGTAGGAAACCATACACAATTTCAAAAGGGCACATCTTAGTAGTAGAATGCAATGAACGATTATAAGCAAATTCAATATGAGGCAAGCATTCTTCCCACATTTTCTTGTTATTCTTCAAAACAGCCCTAAGCATAGTAGACAATGTTCTATTGACTACTTCAGTTTGTCCATCAGTTTGGGGGTGACAAGTAGTACTAAAAAGCAGCTTAGTCCCCAACTTAGCCCATAAACATCTCCAAAAGTGGCTAAGAAATTTAGTATCACGATCTGAAACAATAGTATTTGGCACACCATGTAAGCGAATAATTTCACGAAAGAACAAATCAGCAACATTAACAGCATCATCGCTTTTATGACATGGTATAAAGTGTGCCATTTTCGAGAACCTATCCACGACAACAAATATGCTATCCCTCCCCTTCTTTGTTCGAGGTAAACCTAAAACAAAGTCCATAGATATATCCTCCCAAGGAACACTAGGTACAGGCAAAGGCATATATAAACCATGAGGATTGAGTCGTGACTTAGCTCTTTGACATGTAGTGCAGCGAGCAACAAAACGCTCAACATCCCGTCTCATCTTTGGCCAAAAGAAATGTGTAGCAAGTATATCCTCCGTCTTCTTGACGCCAAAGTGTCCCATTAATCCTCCTCCATGCGCCTCCTGCAACAACAAAAGACGAACGGAGCTAGCTGGAATGCATAGCTTGTTAGCACGAAACACAAATCCATCGTTAAGAACGAACTTGTTCCAAGTTCTCCCTTCCTTACAATTCTGCAATACATCTTTAAATTCAGCATCATGACATATTGATCTTTGATGGTCTCCAAACCAAATATTTTAAAGTCAAGTTGTGAAAGCATAGTATAACGACGAGACAAGCATCAGCAATAACATTTTCTTTACCCTTCTTGTGTTTAATGACATAAGGGAAAGTCTCAATGAATTCAACCCATTTAGCATGTCTACGGTTCAGTTTTGCTTGACTTTTAATGTGTTTCAAAGATTCATGATCAGAATGTATAACAAATTCCTTGGGCCATAAATAATGTTTGCCATGTTTCTAAGGTCCGAACAAGAGCATATAATTCTTTATCATAAGTAGAATAGTTCAGACTAGGCCCACTCAATTTTTCAGAAAAGTATGCAACAGGTTTTCCATCTTGTAATAACACACCTCCTAATCCAATTCCACTAGCATCACATTCAAGCTCAAAAGTCTTATTGAAATTAGGAAGTTGGAGTAAAGGAGCATGTGTCAACTTATCTTTCAATACCGTGAAGGCTTCTTCCTGTGCGGTACCCCAAACAAAAGGCACATCCTTCTTTGTAAGCTCGTTGAGAGGTGCAGCAATGGTGCTGAAATCTCTCACAAAACGCCTATAGAAACCAGCGAGGCCAAGGAAACTCCTCACTTGTGTGACCGTTTTGGGCTGCGGCCAACTCTCAATAGCTTCAATCTTGGCTTTATCAACTTCAATTCCCTGTGGAGTAACAACATAGCCAAGAAAAGATACTCGGTCGGTGCAAAAGGTGCACTTTCCAAGGTTTCCAAACAAACGTGCATCACGTAGAGCAATAAAAACAGCACGTAAATGTTCCAAATGTTCCTCCAAAGATTTGCTATAAATCAATATGTCATCAAAGTAAACTACCACAAATCGTCCAATGAAAGCACGTAAAACTTCGTTCATTAACCTCATGAAAGTACTAGGTGCATTAGTTAACCCAAAAGGCATGACTAACCACTCATATAATCCAAACTTAGTTTTAAATGCTGTTTTCCATTCATCACCCAATTTCATACGAATTTGATGGTATCCACTACGCAAATCAACTTTGGAGAATATTGTAGAGCCACTCAATTCATCAAGCATATCATCTAGCCTAGGAATAGGATGACGATAACGAATAGTAATATTATTAATGCCTCTACAATCAACGCACATACGCGACGTACCATCCTTTTTCGGCACTAAAATGATAGGAACAGCACAAGGACTAAGGGATCGCGTATATAACCTTTGTCAAGCAGTTCTTGTACTTGACGCATAATCTCCTTCGTCTCCTCTAGATTGGTACGGTATGGTGCACGGTTGGGTAGCGAAGCACCGGGAATTAAGTCAATTTGATGCTCAATCCCTCGAATAGGTGGTAATCCCGGTGGCACGTCTTGTGGAAAGACGTCAGCGAACTCCTGCAAAATGTTAGTGACAGCAGGGGGCAAAGAGGAAGGCACGTCCTCGAATGAAAATAATGCCTCTTTGCACACAAAAGCATAGCAAACAGATTTGCTAAAATCTAGCTCATCAATATCAGATTTGGTGGCAAGTAAACATGCACTTTTCAATTTAATTTCAGAAACAACAATAGATGGTTTATTATTAGGCTTCATTTGGTGCTTAAATTCTTTTGCCACAATCTGATTTTCACTCTTATTTGTCTCCTGTTTTGCTTTATTAGCTCTATTAATATCATCTTTCAAAATGGAATCAGGAGTCATAGGAAGCAAAGTAATATTTTTATCGTTATGAACAAGAGTATACTGATTGTTTCTACCATGGTGTACAGAATTTTTATCAAATTGCCATGGTCTACCAAGTAATAAGGAACATGCTTGCATAGGTACCACATCACAATCAACATAATCAGCATATGTAGAGATACTAAAATGCACACGAACAGTACGTGTTACCTTAACCTTGCCGCTGTTGTTGAACCATTGGATGTAGTAAGGATGTGGATGTGGTCTTGTGGTGAGAGATAGCTTCTCCACCATCTCCATGCTAGCCAAGTTATTGCAGCTCCCTCCATCTATGATCACGCGAACAGAACGTTCCTTCACAACTCCCTTTGTATGGAACAAATTATGCCTCTGATTTTGCTCAGCTTGTGTAACCTGCACACTCAAAACACGTTGAGCAACTAAACATTCATACCTGTCAGCATCTTCAGGAGCCATGTATTGCGTCTCATGATCAGAATCGTCTCCACCGTGTTCGTCACGTGTAATAAGAGCCAAAGTCTCCTCATCATAGTCACTAGCGGACTCATACCCACCATCCTCAGTAACAATCATCACACGCTTAGATGGGCATTCTCTCGCATAATGACCTCCACCCTTGCAACGTCGACAAATAATATCATGTGTTTGCCCTGTTGATGCCATGGATGAAGAAGAGCTCTTTGCAGGCCCAGAAGGTGTGCTCTTGGCAGATAGTGGTGATTGTGCCTGCTTTATTGTATCACGGTTGGAGGTGGTAGCCGACGGAGGCGCCGGTGTAGCAGAACGTGTGGAAGTAGATGATGCACGTGGTGTCCATGATGAAGGTCGACCTGCAGAAAAGTTAGTCCGCGCCAATGCCTGTCGATCCTGCACTTCACGTTCAGCTTTACAAGCAAGATGGAATAAAGAGTGATATTAGTATACTCCTTATACTCTAGAATCGTCTGAATCTCTCTATTTAATCCACCCATAAAACGTGCAAGCATAGCTTCATTCTCCTCAACAATACCACATCTAATCATGCCAGTTTGTAATTCCTGATAATATTCTTCTACAGAATTTTTTCCCTGTCTTAAGCGCTGCAATTTTTGAAGTAATTCACGTTGATAATATGGTGGAACCCAACGAGTACGCATAGCAGTTTTCAAAGCAGCCCAAGTAGCCGGAATAGGATATAATCTACAATGCTCAGACCACCAAACACATGCAAAACTAGTGAAAGCACAAACAGCAGCAGGAACACGTCTCTCCTCGGGATATTGTAAACATGTAAATCGTTGTTCAGTTTCTAACTCCCAAGTAAGATATATATCAGGAACATATCTACCCTCAAATGGTGGAATATTCAATTTTAGTTTAGGGAGATGGTCATGATCTCGTACCTGAGGGTGAGCCCTACCATTGCCATTATTTGCATGTGGACGACCTGGTGGTTGCTGTGCTGTTGGTGGCACGTAGTTCTGATTTTGATCAACCTCATCCTCATAATCTCCCACATAAGCATCCTCCTCCACATCAGCAGTAGGAGCCACAGAAGTATCAACAGCAGCACCAGCAGTTTGGCCCGACTGAAGAGGGACACGGCTCGCTCGGCGGAGGGCTGTTTCCCGACGTGGAGGTAGTCGGTGTTGTTGCTGTTGTTGCAGAGGTGCGGCAGGAGCAGCCGGTGGTGGTGGTGGAAAACGCGAAAGCAATTCAGCAAACTTGTTATCGAGCTTTGTTTCAAACGTCTTCTCCATGCCATCTATCTTCTCCATGGCCTCTTCAAATCTGTTTATCACATCTTGCACCTGTCCATTCATCATTTGCTGAAACGTATCATGAAGCTCCTTGTTCGTCAAGTTCTCCCAGTCAGTCTCGTCGGCTTGTGATCCTGGCATGGTTAGCAGCAATAGAAACACACAAGAATATGATCCTACAGACTACTAACAAGTGGTGGTGGTGGCGGGTGTCACAAATCCGTCAAGCAAATCTCAAATTCTTACCAGTTCTTACCCAGCAGCAGGCGGTGATCGGCAACCGTTGTAGTCAAAAACTCTCAAAAGCTTGGATAGAGCGATTGCCAGGGAGAGTCAAACGCACGACGTAGATGTATGTGGAGCTGGGAAGGCTTATAGTATGGTAGCAAAAAGGGTCAGCAATAATCAATTCAGAGATGCAAAGTTGAATAAACGCTCAACGACGGTACTGTGCTGGTCCTAGGCTAGACCGTGCTAGAGACGCGAGCCTAGAACACTAACAAAATCACGGCGCTGCACGTAAATAAGGGAAAAGCACACTCTGGAACTTTTTTTTTCGCTCTTTTTTTTGCGCTCCTTTTTTTTTGCGCTCCTCTTTTTTTTTGCGAAAAATCACTATAATGGCGAGTGTCTCAAAACTCTTCCCTCGTCAAACTGATAGGATGGGCACGAAATTTTTTTTTTCACTTTTTTTCGGAAATCAGGGCAGCGACGACGAAAAAGTGCGACAAAAAATCACTATGATGGCACGTGGCTCAAAAGACTCAGAAAAGCCTAAAAATAGGATAGGGAAAAAAAATTTGCCCGTGAAAATTTTGGCCTAAAAACTGCCCGGGGGTCTCCAGACTCTTTTTTTCCGAGACCTACGCAGGCAAGGAAACACGAATCGGAATTTAGATTGATCTCAAGAACAAACCTAATATGAGAAGAACTCGGATTGGTGGTGGATATATGGTTGTGGTATATGGCAGCGGTGGTGGTATATGGTAGCGGTGGTGGTATATGGATACAGATTGGTGGTGGTATATGGATACGGATTGGTAGTGGTATATGGATATGGATTCAGAGCGGTGGCGGATAAGCAAAAGTGGTAGATGGGCGATGATGATGGTGCGTGGCGGCGGCGTGACAACTTATGACCAGAACTCGAAACTCTAAAAGACTAGACTCTAAGACCAGCAACTTGACACGACGATGCAACCGCAAATTCAACAAAGCAAAAACCCTAAAAAGATTATGCAAAGGCTCAGATTGGTTCGGATATGATGAACTAACCCTAATTTTTTTGTGTGGCTTTTTTCGTGGACTGTAGGTATGAAGAACAGACTCGATCTAATCTACGAAAAACTGTAAAAATCTCACCGAGCAACCTGGAAATCTGATACCACTTGATAGAGGCTAAGGTGTCCCGATGTTTCGATGAGATGGTGGCTATCGTTTTCTGTGGGAGTCGACCTTGACGATCCGACTACGAACGTGCGAGACGTCGCGCCTTAGCAATCGCTAAACCAACTTCCGAGGGTTATTGACCACGCCGGAGCACGATCAACCTGACCACGAGGGTCTGTTTCCTGCGAGCAAACGAAGAACAAGCAAGAAACTGAGATTGCAATCGGGATATTGCGAATATAAGATGAAAGCTTTATTGATCAAGGTGGGGTTCTGTGACGTCTTGGTCTGGTCGTTGGACACAAACGAAGTACGCGAAGTTGCAGCTATGGCGAACTTTTAATCTAAACAAAACCCAAAGTCTAAACGACGCCCTAAGGGCTGTATATATGGAGGAAGAGGGGGAATTTCGTGGCCCTTGAGGGTGGGGTCCGAAACCAACCCTAACTCTTGTTTCCCCACACATACGGACTCTAAAAATAGCCTATACTTAAGTATTTCGAAATTACATGGGCCTGGCCCATTAATAAGGTGACGCAGCACCTAGAATAGCCTATGGACGAATATTATGAAGTGGCATCTTGTATATTTCGTCCAAGGCTTCATGCACTCCTTATGGCGGCTTCAAAGTCCTGAAATCATCACTTGTAACTCCGTTCTTGATCCCCTTGCGCATGCCATCAACTCCATGCGTGTTCTTGCTCCAATGTTCATCCTTCTCCAAGCTAGGCCCTTCATTTGTAAGCAAAACAAATGTATCCAATTTAGGCAGCATCATAATCTCATGAACATTAGAATCATTACCAAGAAACGAAAGTACCTGGTAATTTAATTGGCGTGCGCGGGCTCTAGTAATTGGTCCAGTATATGTAACAGTAGGGGCTGTGGGTGTAACAATGGTATTGATGTCCTCATCAGCCGCACGGAGACCCGATCAGCGGAGGAAAAAGCGTCGGGGTCGGGCCCCAGGATTCCCTCCCACCCATGGCACGGAGGAGGCACGTGCGCATGGCAACGGCCGTGCTAGCGGCCGCCGCGAGCCACCGGAATGGGCAGGGGGGAACTGATGGTGCTGCGGCCAACACGGAGGGAGCGGGGGGGAGGGGGAGTCTTGCGCAGCTTCGTCGTCGGATGCAGGCGAAGGCGGGGGCGGTCGACGGTAGTCGACGTAGGAAGCCACGTGGATCCGGACGGGGAAGCGCGCGAGCCCAAGCGCGAGGCGCTCGGCATGGTCCGGGTCGGCTTCGAGCTCCACGGCGTTGTCGCCCGGCAGAAGGAGCTCGGAGGAGCGCGGGATCGCGTCCGGGTTGATGGTCCATGCTGATAACCGGAAGACGGACATGTTGGCTAGGCTGTGGGTCTTGGGGGCGAGGTGCTCGACCTTGTAGAAGGGGGCAAGCAGGGTCTCGGCGGCCGCTCGGTGCCAAGCGTTGTCAGGGATGCCATAGAGCTCAAGGGACACGAGGAAGAGTGCCTTGACGGGCTTGGAGCCGGCCTCTCGGCCCCAGGGATGGAAGATGAGCCCGAACCGGGGAGTGTGCACACGGCTCAGGGCAACGCGAGCGCGGTGCTCCATGCTGGAGAAGCAGAGGAGGAAGCATGCTTGTGGACGGTGAAGTCGTCGGTGGCAAGGTCGCACTGGGAGCAGATGGCGTCGGCAACCTCCTCCAGGGACACGCCCGCGTGGCTGCCCGCGACGATGACGAGCAGCGCGGGCTCCAGTGCATGCTCCACCTCGATGATCTCATGGGAGCACGGAAGGTAGCACACAACGGCAGCAGGGCGAAATGCTGGGTGCCCAGAGAGCGGCGTGGTGACGAAGGAAGCCACCGAGGCCGGCGAGGAGGGCCGCGAGGAAGTCGCAGGAGCAGAGGCGGCAGGAGACGGCAGGGCGGCCCGAGATGAAGACGCCGCAGTCCACCCGGAGGACTCGGGGGATGCGAGGTCAGGGGGCGATTCGGCGCCATGAGCAGACCCAGAGAGCACGGGTGCATGGGCCTTAGCAACATCCGCGCGGGCGTGAATAAGCCCGAGGAGGAGCGCGTGGTGGCCGCTGAACCTGAGGACGAAGGGCGGCCGTCCGCGGTGACCGGAGCAGGGACACGACGTCGAAGGGGAGGGGGGGGGGACCGTCGAAGGAGGACACGACGGCCCGGGGGAGGGTGCAAAACTTGGCCTTATGGCCAAAGAAACGACAGCGAGCGCATCGGATGTCCTTCCTGTAGTCGGAGAGGGGGTGACCGGAGCCCAGACACCGGGGACAGTCACCCTCGCGGAGCCAGGATGGCCTGGGGCGGGGTCGCACGTCCGGGCCACGCCGGCGGCTGCCCTGCGCGCGTGAACGGGGCCGCTTATGGCTCGCCACAACCTGCCAAGGCACGCGCGCATCCACCACCTCCAAGGGCGTCCGATAGATCTCGGAGCGGAGGGGTGGGCGCGGGGCAGGCGATGGAGCCGGGACCGTCGGCGACGGCGACGGCGAGGGAGACGGTGAGCGGGAGGGGGGCGGGTAGGGGGCGACGGCGGGCGGTAGAGGACCTGGCGGTAGGTGAGTGGCGACCCGACGGAGGAAGGGCTCAACTCAAGCCATCTGTCCTCGCGGGAGCGCCCGACGGCGGCGAAGGGGGGAGGGGACGAGGTCATGGCTGTGGCCGTGGGCTGGGCGGCTGTAACACCCCGGATGTAACTTTCCCAATTTGTACTCCAACTCTTGCCGTTTCGGCGTTAAGTTATTTATTTTCCTCGGGTTCGGGTCTTTGTCTCCGTGTGTTGTTTTCGTTGTCATGCATCTCATATCATGTCATCATGTGCATTGCATTTGCATACGTGTTCGTCTCATGCATTCGAGCATTTTCCCCGTTGTCCGTTTTGCATTCAGGCGCTTCGTTCTCCTCCGATGGTCATTTCTAGCTTTCTTTCGTGTGTGGAGATTAAACATTTCCGGATTGGACCGAGACTTGCCAAGCGGCCTTGGTTTACTACCGGTAGACCGCCTGTCAAGTTTCATACCATTTGGACTTCCTTTGATACTCCTACGGTCAACCGAGGGACCGAAAAGGCCTCGTGTGTGTTGCAGCCCAACACCCCTCCAATTTGGCCCAAAACCCACCTAAACCTGCTCCATCATCTAGAGCATTCGATCACGATCGCGTGGCCGAAAACCGCACCTCATTTGGACTCTCCTAGCTCCCTCTACCTCTATTTAAAGACCCCTTCCCCGAAATCCGGATCTCCCTCTCCGAAACCCTAAAAAAATCCGTCTCCGCCGCCGTCGGACGTGTCCGGACAGAGCCGGACAACGTCCGGATCCCACCGCCGCCAACCACCACATGCCACGTGGCATCTCCGCCGCCAGCCGCCGCCGCGGCCCGACGAGCCCGCAGCCGGCCCTCCGGGCCCAGCCGCCCCGCGCGCCGCCTCTTCCTTCCTCCCGCACCGCGCGCCGCCGCCGCCATCCACCGCGCGCTGCCCGGAGCCTCGCCGGCGTCCGCCTCCGCCTCAGCCGCGCCACCCTTTGCCGCTCCGACGCCGCGGCCGCGCCGCCCGGCCTCGCCCCGCCGCCTCTCCGCCGCCCTGTGCTCCGGCGAGAGCCCCCGCGAGCCCCTCGACCTCCTCCGGCCATCCTCGGCTTCCTTGTTGCAGGTTGCTAGTTGCTAGTTGCAGGTGAAGATTGGAGGTCGTTCCTTGTTGGAACATTTATTTACTTGTTGGGATATCATTATATTGCTATGTTATCTTAATGCATCTATATACTTGGTAAAGGGTGGAAGGCTCGGCCTCTCGCCTAGTGTTTTGTTCCACTCTTGCCGCCCTAGTTTCCGTCATATCGGTGTTATGTTCCCGGATTTTGCGTTCCTTACGCGGTTGGGTTATAATGGGAACCCCTTGACAGTCCGCCTTGAATAAAACTCCTCCAGCAATGGCCAACCTTGGTTTTACCATTTGCCACCTAGCCCTTTTTCCCTTGGGTTTCGCGGACTCAAGGGTCATCTTATTTTAACCCCCCTCCCCGGCCAGTGCTCCTCTGAGTGTTGGTCCAACCTAGAGCACCGTGCGGGGCCGTCCCTTGGCAACTTGGGTTATGTTGGCTCCCGTACGCTTAGCTTATCCGATGTGCCCTGGGAACGAGATATGTGCAGCTCCTATCGGGATTTGTCGGCACAGCGGGCGGTGTTGCTGGACTTGTTTTACCATTGTCGGAGTTGTCTTGAAGAACCGAGATACCGAGTCTGATCAGAACGTCTTGGGAGGAGGTCTATTCCTTCGTTGACCGTGAGAGCTTGTCATGGGCTAAGTTGGGACTCCCCTGCAGGGATTTGAACTTTCGAAAGCCGTGCCCGCGGTTATGGGCAGATGGGAATTTGTTAATGTCCGGTTGTAGATAACTTGAACCTTAACTTAATTAAAATGAATCCACTGAGTGTGTTACCGTGATGGCCTCTTCTCGGCGGAGTTCGGGAAGTGGACATGATGTTGGAGTTTGCGCAGGTTGCCCTCTAGTTTCTCGCTCGCGCTTTGCCTCCTCTTCTCGCTCTCTTTTGCGAATAATTTAGCCACCACTTTTGCTAGTCGCTTGCTGCAGCTCCACTCATACATTGGTACCTTGCCATACCTTTAAGCTTAAATAGTCTTGATCGCGAGGGTGCGAGATTGCTGAGTCCTTGTGGCTCACAGATTACTATTACACCAGATGCAAGGCCTGATGATTCCCCTCCAGGAGATGCGCTTGAGCTCAAGTGGGAGTTCGACGAAGACTCTCAACGTTATTACGTTTCCTTTCCCGATGATCAGTAGTGGTGCCCAGTTGGGGGTGATCGGGACCGTGTCGCATGTTGGGTTCTCTTTTATTTTGGCGCCGTAGTCGGGCCATGAGTGTTTTGGATGATGTAATGTTATTTATGTACTTGATTGACGTGGCGAGTGTAAGCCAACTATGTTATCTCCCCTTTATTATTTATATTACATGGGATGTTGTGAAGATTGCCTAACTTGCGACAAATGCCTTCAATGCGATTATGCCTCTAAGTCGTGCCTCGACACGTGGGAGATATAGTCGCATCGAGGGTGTTACAGCGGCGCGGTCGGGGCGATCGACGCCGAGGGAAGTGGCCGCCGGCGTGGGGGAGCAGGTGAGAAAACATACATCACAATCGCAAGGCGTGGGGGAGCAAGTTGAGCCATGGTCATCGGATCGCCGCTCTGATTCAACGTCTGCCGTTTTCACCTTGTGGTCGTTTTGGAGTGGCCAATGACCTATGGGCTTGGACGGGATCTGATAGGCTGGGTGGCCGTTTTTTGGGTGCACGCGCAGCCAAACCTATTGCGCCGGGTGGGTGCGTTTTTCTCGTGTCGTGCGTTGCAGGGGAGTCGCGGAAGGGTTAGCCGGCACATGTGCATCTGGCTTTTGCGCCCGCGCTTGTGCTGTCCCGATGAGGGTGGGCCGGTGCTGCTCCTGGTCCTGCTCATTGATACATCTCCATCGTATCTACTTTTTCAAACTCTTTTGCCCTTGTTTTGGACTCTAATTTGCATGATTTGAATGGAACTAACCCAGACGCTGTTTTCAGCAGAATTGCCATGGTGTTATTTTTGTGCAGAAATAAAAGTTCTTGAATTGACCTGAAATTTATGAAGAATATTTTTGGAATATATAAAAAATACTGGCGGAAAAAGATACCAGCGGGGGGCCACAACCCAGGGGGCGCGCCTACCCCCCAGGGCGCGCCCCTGGCTTGTGGGCACCCTGGACCGACTACAACCCTAACTCCAACTCCATATATACCTATCCACGGAGAAAAAAGAAGAGAAAGATTCATTGCGTTTTACAAATACAGAGCCGCCGCCACCTCCTATGCTTCATCGGGTGGGCTGATCTGGAGTCTGTTCGGGGCTCTGGAGGGTGGGATCTGTCGCCATCATCATCATCAACCTTCCTCCATCACCAATTTCATGATGCTCACCACCGGGAGTGAGTAATTCCATCATAAGCTTGCTGGACGGTGTTGGGCTGGATGAGATTTATCATGTAATCAAGTTAGTTTTGTTATGGTTTGATCCCTAGTATCCACTATGTTATGAGATTGATGTTGCTATGACTTTACTATGCTTAATGCTTGTCACTGGGGCCCGGGTGCCATTTCAGATCTGAATCTATTATGTTTTCTTGAATATATGTGTGCTCTTGATCCTATCTTGCAAGTTGTAGACACCTATTACGAGTTATGATCCGCATAACCTAAGGTGACAATGACTGGGATTCTTTCCGGTGATTACCGCGGTTTGAGGAGTTCATGTATTCACTAAGTGCTAATGCTTTGTTCCGGTCCTCTATTAAAAGGAGGCCTTAATATCCCTTAGTTTCCATTAGGACCCCGCTGCTACGGGAGGGTAGGACAAAAGGTGTCATGCAAGTTGTTTTCCATAAGCATGTATGACTATATATGGAATACATGCCTACATTATATTGATGAATTGGAGCTACTTCTGTGTCACCCTAGGTTATGACTGCTACATGATGACTATCATCCAACACAATTATCATTGCCGATCCAATGCCTACAAGCTTTTCACATATTGATCTTTGCTAAGTTACTTTCGTAGTTATTGCTGTTAAAATCACTACTGCTGTCACTATTGCCACTGTTAACGTTATTTCCATACTACTTTGCTACTAAAAACTTTGCTACAGATATTAAGTCTTTCAGGTGTGGTTCAATTGACAACTCAACTGCCAATACTCGTGAATATTCTTTGGCTCCCCTTGTCTCGAATCAATAAATTTGGGTTGAATACTCTACCCTCGAAAACTATTGCGGTCCCCTATACTTGTGGGTTATCAAGACCTTTTTCTGGCGCCGTTGTAGGGGAGCATAGCTCTATTTGCCGAGTCACTTGGGATTTATGTCTATTGATCACTATGAAGAATCTGAAAGATACTAGAACCAAGATTTTTCCCTCTACTACGAGGGAATGTAAGGAACTACCATCTAGGTCTGCACTTGATTCACCTTCTGTTTTGAGTAAGCTTGCGACGCCTACACCTGCTATTAATCCTGATATATCACAAGTAATTGATGATGCTACTTCTGCTATGAATAATGCTTATGATGATGCTAGTACTTTGTTTGATAAGGCTGCCACTGGGTGAATTTCTTGATGAACAACTTCTAGAGCTAAAGATATTGAAAGGGAATGTAAGGAAGTACCATCTAGCTCTGCACTTGATTCACCTTCTGTTTTGAGTAAGCTTGCGACACCTACACCTGCTATTAATCCTGATATATCGCAAGTAATTGATGATGCTACTTCTGCTATGAATAATGCTTATGATGATGCTAGTACTTTGTTTGATAAGGCTGCCACTGGGTGAATTTCTTGATGAACAACTTCTAGAGCTAAAGATATTGAAAGGGAATGTAAGGAAGTACCATCTAGCTCTGCACTTGATTCACCTTCTGTTTTGAGTAAGCTTGCGACACCTACACCTGCTATTAATCCTGATATATCGCAAGTAATTGATGATGCTACTTCTGCTATGAATAATGCTTATGATGATGCTAGTACTTTGTTTGATAAGGCTGCCACTGGGTGAATTTCTTGATGAACAACTTCTAGAGCTAAAGATATTGAGAATGCTGAAACTGATGAAATTATTGAAACTAAACACCTTGAAACACCTATTAGACCTAGCACTCCTAGATATGAATTGCCTAAGATACCCGAGGGATATGTTATGGATGGAGAGGTAGCTAGGGACTTTCTTGCTTGTAAGGATAGAGAGGATCTTAACCGTCAGGGATAGGCCCTCCAGCCACACAGGCGGGGGCAAAATGAGCTTGTGTGTGATCGGGCAAGGCATCGAAACCCAATCATTTCTGTTCGTATGTACATTCCACACGGTGAATCCCAGAAAAACATTTCCGTTTATATGTATATCACACACAGTTTTTTTGTGTGGAAACGTTTGTGCAAGGTGGCCTAACACAAACAGTTCTCTGCCAGTAGCTGTGTGTGATTGTTAGTTGATCCAACACGCCTACTTTCTAGAAACCGTGTGGGTTGTTTGAGTTCATCGCCCACGGTGTTGTCTGAGTAACCGTCTGCAATAGAAAATCCCAATAAGCAGGGTAATTAGCCTATTATTGATAATCCATGTAGTAATCAAATTGACATTTCTTATAAAACACACCAGATATTTCGTATCCGAATAACGGCAACCAGGATTTCATAATCGAATTACATCAGATAGCTTCAGCACTCAGTTATGCCATTACACAACAGCACCAAGTTTCACATGCAACATTGAAAACCTTTGGAAAGTAGCATCATACACGGTAAATAGATAGATGAATCTCATCTGGGAAACTGCAGGAGCGGAAGGAAAATATTGAGCTTTCAGTGATGTTGAATGTCCTCGCAACTTTAGGCCAGTGGCTATGGATAATTGCCCACCCAACCTTCGTCCTCTTTGGGTAGACCTCAATATTGTACCGTGGGTGTTGAATGAATATCTTCCTCGCCTCTTGACCATGCGGGTGGTTTAAGAGGTAATCATCAGTGAACTGCATTGAAAAGTATTGAAAACAAAGATATGCATAAATCGCTGTTATAAATTTTGAAATGGCGCAAGGGGTAAAAACAAGGGAAAAGAGTTAGTACCATCCTATAGTTGACTGATGTCTTCTTCATCGTGCAAACAAAGATCTTGCTGTTATTCGTCGCAAGTTTCTTCATCCTAACAATCTTTCTGAGTTTTTTGACTTGACTGATATTCATGGACATCTCATTTCCCCATATGCAAATGGGTCGAATAGTGGTTCTAAACGTCTGACAGTAGGACCTACATGTGCAAGACCAAATTGTAAGAAACCTAAATATTAGAATGATTCCTGCAACTACACAATAATGTGCTTTTAGCGAAAGGACCATGCATGAGAAAACCTCGATGGTAAACCGCAGTGTCTCCCATTGTTTCCCTTCAACACATATAAGGAAGATCTTGATCAGGTTAACTAAGAGTTGCCATACT
Source organism: Triticum urartu (assembly GCF_003073215.2). Classification (NCBI taxonomy): domain Eukaryota; kingdom Viridiplantae; phylum Streptophyta; class Magnoliopsida; order Poales; family Poaceae; genus Triticum; species Triticum urartu. The sequence continues at coordinate 311,131,469 of NC_053028.1, read as the reverse complement.
ATCAGTAGAATATGCATTGAGTACAGCCAAATTCGATTTATTTCTCACATGCGTAATAATACAAAATTGTACCCACAGCAAATGAAAATCAAATTGCAGAATTGAACCAAATAATTAAATGGGCAGCAGACCAAATGAACCAAAACAGTTAACTAAGCACGACATTGCAGAATAGAAACACGTACTAGAAGATAAGACAGTTAACAAAATAAAGAATGCTTGAGAACAGTAGTATGAAATGTAGCAATTGTTGGACCAAACTGTTAACTGAACATTACATTTCAGAGGACCAAACTGTTAACTGAACATCAGATTGCATATTAACATTACATAGGACAAATCACTAGAAGGCACTGGCGGTGGCCTCGAGAAAACACCACGAACTGTATTTTAAAGTATAAAACCGCGTGGCGGTATCGACGGTGGCCTCGAAGACGAGGTGCTCCTCCAAGATCTGGTGGTCGGCACATGGTAGCCATAGCGACCTCGTGCGTGGGTGCGACCGTGATTTTCCTCTCCGCTGCCAGATGCTACTGAGCTCCACGTTATACTGCGTGCAAAATGGCTGTGGGCGGCGCTTAATTGGAGGATGGGGCCAGTAATTTCGGCGGAAGGTGTCACGCCGTCGGTCGGGGCATGTGGGATGGGGAAGGAGAAGGTTGGTGTGGGTGGGGTGTGGATTACCTGACCATATCGATGAGGCCACACAACAATAAGAAGGGTCAGCGGTGAGGAGGCCGCATATCAAGAAGAAGGGCTGGCGGCGAGGAGGCGACGCTGCAAGAAGAAGGGTCGCCGGCGAGGGGCGGCACTGCAAGAAGAAGGGTCGCCGGGGAGGAGGCTGAGCTGCCAGTAAGAAACAATGAAGGTTTGAACTTGGAAAGCAAGGAGGAATAGTGGATGTGGCTTTTGGTGGGATGGAGGGAGGGGCGGGGAGATAGATATTTCTACGGTGGTAGAAAAATTTCGCTCAGTGCAGCTAGAAACTGACGCGCAAGTGTGGTTCAAGCGCGGGCGATGGACTGTAGACGGCAAAGCTTCCTGCGTAAGCTAGACAATACGGTGCGCCAAGATATTTTATATCGCATCCCACACGATTCTTGCCAGTAAACTGTTTGTGGTATACCTGATTTTTACATTATGTTTTGAAAGACAAAATGGTGTTATGGAGGGAAAGGATGGTGTTTGAATTGCTAGAACATTTATGTACAATGAACATGCAACTACATGAGTGTCATGTTTAAATTTGGAATTATTCCGGGTTCGTTTGGTATTTTTATGCATTTACTGAGTTTCTAGGCATTTAATGTGCATAATTCAAATTTGAACTACAAGCACATGCTCCAGTGCACCAAAGTTTGTTGAAAAATCACATGTGTGTCTTTGTGTGAATTTATAGGCCCCATGCAAGAATGGGAATGAAATTCAAACATCTGGCCAACGTGGCTCAGCCGGGCACATTGAGAAACTTGGTTTTTAAATTCTTGTAAATTCAAAACTCACCTGAAAATCATTGATAGGGGAAAAGGTGTCCCGATGTTTCGATGAGATGGTGGCTATCGTTTTCTGTGGGAGTCGACCTTGACGATCCGACTACGAACGTGCGAGACGTCGCGCCTTAGCAATCGCTAAACCAACTTCCGAGGGGTTATTGACCACGCCGGAGCACGATCAACCTGACCACGAGGGCCTGTTTCCTGCGAGCAAACGAAGAACAAGCAAGAAACTGAGATTGCAATCTGGATATTGCGAATATAAGATGAAAGCTTTATTGATCAAGGTGGGGTTCTGTGACGTCTTGGTCTGGTCGTTGGACACAAACGAAGTACGCGAAGTTGCAGCTATGGCGAACTTTTAATCTAAACAAAACCCAAGTCTAAACGACGCCCTAAGGGCTGTATATATGGAGGAAGAGAGGGGAATTTCGTGGCCCTTGAGGGTGGGGTCCGAAACCAACCCTAACTCTTGTTTCCCCACACATACGGACTCTAAAAATAGCCTATACTTAAGTATTTCGAAATTACATGGGCCTGGCCCATTAATAAGGTGACGCAGCACCTAGAATAGCCTATGGACGAATATTATGAAGTGGCATCTTGTATATTTCGTCCAAGGCTTCATGCACTCCTTATGGCGGCTTCAAAGTCCTGAAATCATCACTTGTAACTCCGTTCTTGATCCCCTTGCGCATGCCATCAACTCCATTCATGTTCTTGCTCCAATGTTCATCCTTCTCCAAGCTAGGACCTTCATTTGTAAGCAAAACAAATGTATCCAATTTAGGCAGCATCATAATCTCATGAACATTAGAATCATTACCAAGAAACGAAAGTACCTGGTAATTTAATTGGCGTGCGCGAGCTCTAGTAATTGGTCCAGTATATGTAACAGTAGGGGCTGTGGGTGTAACAATGGTATTGATGTCCTCATCAATCATGAAACTTGGCATGGTGTCATTTCATGGCACCAACATGCTGTGGTAAAAAATTGGCCGCATATGGACAAGTTTTGGTATAAGCTTCTTGCAAACCGGAGCTTCTCTCAAGAAGACTCGTGGTTCCCGAGGGGGGACGTGTCACCTTTGTGTGCGAAAAGATATACACTACCTCCCCCCCCTGATTTTTTTACAGAGGCAACATAGAACTATATGAGTGCTGTGTTAAAATTTGGAATTATTCCGGGTTCGTTTGGCCTTTTTTAATGCATTAATTGAATTTCTGGGCATTTAATGTGCATACTTCAAATTTGAACTGCAAGCACATGCTCCAGTGCACCAAAGTTGGTTGAAAAATCACATGTGTGTCCTTGGGTGAATTTCGAGGCCCCATTCAAGAAATGGGAATGAAATTCAAACATCTGGGCGTCTTGGCTCGGCCGGAAATATTGAGAAACTTGCTTTTTTAATTCTTGTAAATCCAATACACGCCTGAAAATCATGAAACTTGGCATGGTGTCATGACATGGCACCAACATGCTGTGGTAATTTTGGCCGAATTGGGACAAGCTTTGGTATAAGCTTCTTGCACACCGGAGCTTCTCTCAAGAAGGCTCATGGTTCCGAGAGGGAACGTGTCACCTCCGTGTGTGAAACGACATACACTGCCTTCTCCCACCTTAATTTTTTTACACAGGCATCTTAGACCAAATAGGAGTTTCGTGCTAAATTTTGGAATTATCCTGGGTTAGTTTGGCCTTTTTATACATTAATTGAATTTCTGGGCATTCAATGTGCATAATTCAAATTTGAACTACAAGCACATGCTCCAGTGCACCAAAGTTGGTTGAAATATTACATGTGTGTCCTCGGGTGAATTTCTAGGTCCCATGCAAGAAATGAGAATGGAATTCAAACGTCTGGGCATCGTGGCTCGACCAGAAATATTGAGAAACTTGGTTTTTTAATTCCTGTAAATCCAAAATACGCCTGAAAATCATGAAACTTGGCATGGTGTCATGACATGACACCAACATGCCGTGGTAAATCTTTTGGCCAAATTGGGACAAGCTTTGGTGTATGCTTCTTGCAAACCAGAGCTTCTCTCAAGAAGGCTCGTGGTTCCAAGAGAGAAGGTGTCACCTCCGCGTGCGAAACGACATACACTGCCTTCTCCTGCCTTGATTTTTTTACACAGGTAGCTTAGACCAAATAGGAGTTTCGTGCTAAATTTTGGAATTATTCCGGGTTTGATTGGCCTTTTTATACATTAATTGATTTTCTAGGGATTTAATGCACACAATTCAAATTTGAAGTACAAGCGCATGCACCAGTGCACAAAAGTTAGTTGGAAAATCGTTTATGTGTACTTGGGCAAATTTCTAGGTCCCATTGATAGAGGCTAAGGTGTCCCGATGTTTCGATGAGATGGTGGCTATCGTTTTCTGAGGGAGTCGACCTTGACGATCCGACTACGAACGTGCGAGACGTCGCGCCTTAGCAATCGCTAAACCAACTTCCGAGGGGTTATTGACCACGCCGGAGCACGATCAACCTGACCACGAGGGCCTGTTTCCTGCGAGCAAACGAAGAACAAGCAAGAAACTGAGATTGCAATCTGGATATTGCGAATATAAGATGAAAGCTTTATTGATCAAGGTGGGGTTCTGTGACGTCTTGGTCTGGTCGTTGGACACAAACGAAGTACGAGAAGTTGCAGCTATGGCGAACTTTTAATCTAAACAAAACCCAAAGTCTAAACGACGCCCTAAGGGCTGTATATATGGAGG